>NC_030855.1:9537837-9539633 GCF_000208745.1 Theobroma cacao
AATGAAATAATATTATTTTAATAAAAAGTCAGCCCATTTAAACCCCATTTTAAGTGCTGGCCAGCCATAAGGAAGAACAAAAGAGGAAATAGAGAGGAAAGGAAGAAAAAATAGAAAAACCAAAGAGAAACAAGAAAATTCAAAGGGGAATTCGCGTTTTTCGCCCGTTTACGCGTCTAACGGTAAGATTTTTCGATTTTAGCTTGATTTCTACCTTTCCTATGCCTTTATTTCCATTTAGCATGCTTGAGGAGAGAGATCAAAAAGTGATATCAAGGACTGGATTAAATTCTAGGGGAGAGAAATTGAAGTTTTTAGGTTTTGATTTTTAGTTAAATTGATAGTTTTAGTTAGTTAAATGTGTTTAGAAATTAAATTGGGCAAGAAAGCTTTAAATTTTCACAATACCCACCCTTGGCTGAATCTGCAATGAGGTACAATGATGATGATCTGATTTTTATTCTAAGAGAAATGAAGAGAAAATGATGAAAATTGGTTAAATGTGACAGAAAAACAAAGTAGAAATTTTACCGAGTTATTGTCCCATTTTTGGCCGAATTTTCCAAGGAAGAGAGTGAGCTGATTTTAGTGATTTTAGAGGAATTTTGGCTGATAATTAATGGTTAGAAATGTTGGAGAGAGAATGGGACAATTTAGAGCTAAAATGGAGCGCGTTACCAATTTATCGGGTAAAGTGTCAAAAATAGGTTAATACCACGTTTAAGCCATTTTTGGCTATTGCGTTTCATACCATGCATTAGTATAGGATTTAAGTCAAATATATAGTGATTTAGCATTAATGTGATGAATTGAGTAAATTTTTACAATGTGTCTAGGAGGAGAGCCTTCCGATAAAGGCAAGAAAATCGTACCCGATGAGTAGTTATCGGGGCACATAGAAAGCTTTTAGTTTGTACAAACGGTGAGCAAATTTATTCTTATTGTAAATTATCTAGAGTTTATTTTTAAATGCTCTTTATGTATTTTATGAAATGAAAACGAGATTAAAACGGGATTTTTGATGTTTTACAAATAAATGTGACAAATAAAGATATATTGGGTTGATTATGAAATTGAGTAATTTGAGGCTGTTAACTGTCTTGAAAATTATATTTTTTCCTATGAATGGCTTATGAGATATGAGTATATGTGGCTATATTTGATAAATTGCATTGAAAATTTATGTAAGCTATTTTTACTATGCAGGCTGGGTAAATAAATAAAAGCCACGTTATATTGTCGAAATTTTATTAAAATTGATAGGTTTAGTCACTGCAGGACGGGTTTCCGTGGACTGCCTATTAGAGGGGCACAGTAAACCCGGTTATATAGTTACTCCGATTGTAGAGGCGAGAAGGGTAACTCCTGGGGTAGTATTAGAGCTCACTTCACATCGAACCCCCACGTGAATGTGTAACTCGGCCAGCACCAAGGAACGGCTTGTTTTAAAAATAAAAATATGTTTCACATGTAAATGTTATAACAACCTTGGCAGACTCGGTTAGATGCCTCGGCCAAGGTATCCCCGAGGAGTAGTTTTGGCTTGAGCCTTATTTTTAATAAAATGACATAAGCCTTAACAGCTATTTTGGTAAATTATAAATATTTTATGGTTTAAGAAATGAATTGAAAACATTATGAAATGGTTCGTAATTTGTTGTTTAAACTTGCCTCCATTTTACTCACCTTTAGATATTTATGATAATGTCTGTTTACTCATTGGGATTGCAAAATCTCACCCACCTCCTTTCCAAACATTTCAGGTCTGTGGTAGCTTGTAGATACCCTATTTTGTC
>NC_030855.1:9543541-9550845 GCF_000208745.1 Theobroma cacao
AGCAACCTAAGACAGTGACGAAGATTCGTAGTTTTCTCGGATTAGCCGGTTATTATCGGAGGTTTGTTCAGGGGTTTTCCTTAATAGCAGCTCCTTTGACTCGTCTAACTCGTAAGGGAGTTAAGTTTGTGTGGGATGATGTTTGTGAGAATCGATTTCAGGAACTAAAGAACCGGTTAACCTCCGCTCCCATTTTAACACTTCCTGTGAGTGGTAAGGGATTTGTAGTTTATAGTGATGCCTTAAAGTTGGGGTTGGGGTGCGTACTGATGCAGAATGAAAAAGTTGTGGCTTATGCTTCTAGACAGCTAAAGAGGCATGAAGCAAATTACCCTACCCACGATTTAGAGTTAGCAGCAGTGGTGTTTGCTTTAAAAATCTAGAGGCATTACTTGTATGGTGAGCATTGTCGGGTATTTACGGATCATAAGAGTTTAAAATATTTGCTCACTCAAAAGGAGCTTAATTTGAGGCAAAGGCGATGGTTGGAGTTGATAAAAGATTATGACTTGGTGATAGACTATCATTCGGGAAAGGCGAACGTTGTAGCTGATGCCTTAAGTCGTAAGTCTTCATCGTCTTTAGCAACACTTCAGAGTTGTTATTTTCCAGCATTATTAGAGATGAAATCTCTTGGGGTCTAGTTGAGAAGTGGTGAGGATGGATCCTTATTGGCAAACTTCATTGTGCGACCTTCGTTACTTAATCAGATCAAGGACATTCAGAGGTTTGATGATGAGTTAAGAAAAGAAATTCAAAAACTGTCTAATGGGGGAGTGAGTGAGTTTAGATTTGGAGAGGATAACGTCTTGATGTTTAGAGATCAAGTTTATGTTCCTGAGGGAAACCAGTTGAGACAGGCGATCATGGAAGAAGCCCATTCATCTGCTTATGCATTACATCCCGGAAGCACCAAGATGTATAGGACTATCAGGGAGAATTATTGGTGGCCGGGTATGAAGCGAGACGTAGCAGAATTCGTAGCAAAGTGTCTCGTATGTCAGCAAGTTAAGGCGGAGCATCAGAGGCCAGCAGGTACATTTCAGTCTTTACCTGTTCGAGAGTGGAAATGGGAGCATGTAACTATGGATTTTGTTTTGGGATTGCCATGGACACAGAGGGGAAAGGATGCGATCTAGGTGATCGTAGATCGGTTGACTAAGTTCGCTCACTTTTTAGCTGTCCATAGTACATACTCTATTGAGAAGTTGGCTCAGCTTTATATAGATGAGATTGTGAGGCTACATGGAGTTCCCGTTTCTATAGTGTCAGACTGAGATCCTCGATTCACTTCTTGATTCTGGCCAAAATTTCAAGAAGCTCTCAGAACCAAATTGAAATTTAGCACTACTTTTCACCCACTTGCCGTTAATGGAATTTGCTTACAACAACAGCTTCCAGTCTAGCATTGGTATGGCACCGTACGAAGCTTTATATGGAAGGAAATGTTGTACTCCACTTTGTTAGGATGAAGTGGGTGAAAGAAAGTTAGTTAATGTGGAATTGATCGAGCTAACTAATGACAAGATCAAGGTTATATGAGAGAGGCTAAAGGTAGCCCAAGATAGGCAGAAGAGCTATGCAGATAAACGAAGAAAAGACTTGGAGTTTGAGATCGATGATAGAGTTTTTCTTAAGGTTTCTCCTTGGAAAGGTAATAATCTGAATGCTTTGTGGTATTAAGTTTTATTTGATTATATTATTGTGGTAAATTATGATATATTGTTGGATAATGAAAGGTGTGATCCTGTTTGCAAAGTGAGGAAAGCTCAATCCGAGATACATTGGACCTTTTTGTATTATTGAAAGAATTGGGCCAGTGGCGTAGAGACTAGAACTACCTCCGGAGTTAGATCAGATCCACAACGCTTTCCATGTCTCCATGCTTAAGAAATATGTACCAGATCCCTCTCACATCCTCGAAGCACCTTCTATCAAGTTGCATGACGATTTGAAGTTCGAGGTGCAACTTGTGAGTATCTTGGATCGAAAGGATCGAGTGCTGAGGAACAAGAGTATTTCAATGGTCAAAGTGTTGTGGAAAAGTGCTCGAATGGAGGAAATGACATGGGAAGTAGAGCATCAGATGAGGAACCAATACCCGTATCTATTTGTCGAATCTGGAAAGTGAAATTTTGAGGTCAAAATTTTATTTTTAGGGGGGTAGAATTGTAAAACCCGACCCTATAAACACATGTCATGACATACATTCACTAAGTAGCATGTTATTACGCTAGGAAAGTCCTAAGAATAGACGAAACTCGGTATTGTACCTAACGGTACACTTGAGTTGATTTAACCTCGAATTAGTTCAAATAGGAATCGTAGGATGAAATTTAATATTTTCAGTCCACGAATGACTAAAAATGATTGTTCGGAGTTCGAGGGTTCATTAGGGGTAAAATTGAAAATTTTGATGTTTAGGGGTAAAATCGTCATTTTGCCACCTACGATAATAATTTGATAATGGAGTGAAATTTTTGACCAAGATTAACTATTTGGAGTATAATTTAATGATAGGAAGTGAAAAAGTTTAATTCTGGTGATTTTTGGAGTGTAGGGGCAAAATCGTAATTTTGCCACCCACGGACAAAATTTGAGATTTTGAGAGAATTTAGATCAAATTTGACAAATTGGAGAATGGTATGAGTATAAGGGATGAAAAATATGTCTATGGGCAATTTTTCAATTTTTGGGGCAAAAATGTAATTTTTGACTTTTACGGGGGCAAAAGTGTAAATTTCAAAAATTACTCCACCGAGACTTTGGATAAGTCTGAGAATTTTATCTAAGCTATGGATATGTGGGACAAGTGTATGGTGAAAATTTGGAAACAAATGGATGAAATTTTAAAAATGGGCCAATGGGAAAGTGACACGTGGCATTTTTTAAATAAAATAATATTATTTTAATGAAAAGTCAGCCCATTTAAACCCCATTTTAAGTGCTGGCCGGCCATAAGGAAGAACAAGAGAGGAAATAGAGAGGAAAGGAAGAAAAAAAGAAAAACCAAAGAGAAACAAGAAAATTCAAAGGGAAATTCGCGGTTTTCGACCGTTTACGCGTCTAACGGTAAGATTTTTCGATTTTAGCTTGATTTCTACCTTTCCTATGCCTTTATTTCCATTTAGCATGCTTGAGGAGAGAGATCAAAAAGTGATATCAAGGGCTGGACGAAATTCTAGGGGAGAGAAATTGAAATTTTTAGGTTTTGATTTTTAGTTAAATTGATAGTTTTAGTTAGTTAAATGTGTTTAGAAATTAAATTGGGCAAGAAATCATTAAATTTTCACAATACCCACTCTTGGCTGGATGCTCAATGCTGTACAATGATGATGAATTGATTTTATTCTAAGGAAAATGAAGAGAAAATGATGAAAAACGATTAAACGTGATAGAAAAACAAAGTAGAAAATTAACCGAGTTAATGTCCCATTTTTGGCCGAATTTTCCAAGGAAGGGAGTGAGCTGATTTTGTTGTTTTTAGAAGGTTATTGGCTGATATTTAATGGTTAGAAATGTTGGAGAGAGAATGGGATGATTTAGAGCTAAAATGGAGCGCGTTAGCAATTTATCGGGCAAAGTGCCAAAAATAGGTTAATACCGCGTTTAAGCCGTTTTAGGCTATTGCATTTCATACCATGCATTAGTATAGGATTTAAGTTAATTATATAGTGATTTAGCATCAATGTGATGAATTGTGTAAATTTTTGTAATGTGTCTAGGAGGAGAGCCTTCCGGAAAAGGCAAAGAAGTCGTACCCGACGAGTAGTGATCGGGGCGCTTAGAAAGCTTTTAGTTTGTACAAACGGTGAGCAAATTTATTATTATTGTAAATTATCTAGAGTTTATTTTTAAATGCTCTTTATGTATTTTATGAAATGAAAACGAGATTAAAACGGGATTTTTGATGTTTTACAAATAAATGTGACAAATAAAGATATATTGGGTTGATTATGAAATTGAGTAATTTGATACTGTTAACTGCCTCAAAAGTTATATAGTTTCCTATGAATGGCTTATGAGATATGAGTATATGTGGCTATATTTGATAAATTGCATTGAAAATTTATGTAAGCTGTTTTTACTATGCAGGCTGGGTAAATAAATAAAAGCCACGTTATACTGTCAAAATTTTTTTAAAATTGGTGGGTTTAGTCACTGTAGTGACGGGTTTTCGTGGACTGCCTATTAGAGGGGCACAGTAAACCCGGTTATATAGTTACTCCGGTTGTAGAGGCAAGGAGGGTAACTCTTGGGGTAGTATTAGAGCTCACTTCACGTCGAACCCCCACGTGAATGTGTAACTCGGCCAACACTAAGGAACGGCTTGTTTTAACAATAAAAATATGTTTCACATGTAAATGTTATAACAACCTTGGCGGACTCGGTTAGATGCCTCGGCCAAGGTATCCTTGAGGATTAGTTTTGGCTTGAGCCTTATTTTTAATAAAAAGACATAAGCCTTAACAACTGTTTTGGTAAAATTACAAATATTTTACAGTTTATTTTTAATAAACTATTTTGGTAAATGAGTGTCAATCGGGACATCGCAGCTGTTGTCATGGGCCCGAGGGAGGTTCCGGGTCGTGACACTATTACTTGTGAACATGTATATGTAATGTAAACTACTGAGAGTCATGTTATAAATGAAGTATGTATATGTTGGATTGATGATGACAGTACTTTGATATAATATAAAAATGAATATTCAGTTGTTATAAAATATTACTAGAACATTTACTTTTGAGGGTTATAGCACTTCATTTTAAAGATGATGGATGGGAATGATAATCGGAATTGCATAAGAAGGCTTGCTTGGGCTTAGTGGGCTATGCCCATTGAGCCCATGCGCTGGTCATTGCCTGAGAATTTGGACTGTGACAATGTTGGTATCAGAGCTCTAGATTTAGTGGAGTCCTAGGGATTCTCGTGTCAGTCAACGGAGCTGTCGAAGTTAATGTAGAGTCTTGTCTATGGTTTGTGACTGCAGAACAGGTGTAAAGCTCGACCTTATAAAATACTTGTCATGACATAGATGTGATGGATAGCATGTTTATATACTAGGAGAGCCTCGAAAAATTGACAAAAGTCGGTATTGTACCTAGAGGTACAATAAAGTTGATTTAAGTCTCGAACTAGGTCAAATAGGGATTTTAAGATGAAATTCAAAATTTTACAGCCAAGGAATGACTTAAAATGGTGATTCGGAGTTCGAGGATAAATTTGGAGTCAAATCGAAATTTTCACTATCTAGGGGTAAAATGGTAATTTTGCCACATGAGGATAAAATTGGAATATTGGAAGAAGTTTTTGATCAAGATTGATCACATTTGACTCATTGGAGTATAATTTGAGGTTGATAAGTGAAAAAGTTATAATTTTGGTATTTTTGGAACATAAGGGTAAAATGGTAATTTTGCCACCCTAGGGCAAAATAGTAATTTTCCACCACCAGAACACTTGTCCAGCATATTGTCACCACCCGGAACTCCCATTGGGCCCGTGACAACCATCGCGACATCTCAATAGGCACTCATTACCCTAAATGTCAATCGGAAACCCGCAAGGCTAAGCATCAGCTTCCGCATCTCCCCAGTAAGCGACAGTTATTAAATTTCGCATTTCAAGAAATCATAAGTGGTTTCCAAATTAAAAGAATAAAATATTATTTTCTGTCTCACAAGGGCATTTTCGTCATTTTTCTTCAAAAATACGAAAACTCGCCAAAAACATGGTGTAAAAACTAAATATGTTCATACATACTTTAAATCAGATAATTGAAGTATAAAATTACTTTTACAGTGACACGTGGGCCCCCAACTAACCAAGAAGGTGTAGGGCTACGAACCCTTACTTTCTAGGATGCAACTCTAAGATTAATTCTCGTCTTAATCAACTATCAACAAACTGTCCTACGCTTGAAAAATGGATAGGAAGAAGGGTGAGATTATGATTACATAATCCCAGTGAGTAAATAGACACCATCTAAACTATCTAAAGGCGAGTAAAGGGAGATAATTAAAAATAATTCATTTCAGCAAATTTTTCACAACACGAATATTCGTTTCAACCAAATAATCAATATGGCTCATGAATTTCTCAAAACTTGGCTCATGCCAAATCCTGTACTCGGGGACACCTAGACCAAGGGTATCCAACCAAGTCCGCCAAGGCTATGAAACATTTTATATAATCATAAAGCTTGTTTTTATTTAAAAAAAAAAAGCAGTCGTTCCTTGACGTTGACTGAGTCTCACTTCACGTGGTGGTTAACGTGAAGTGCACTCAAAAAGCCCACCTCAGGAGATACCCTACGCGCCTCTACGACCAAGGTGAGAATATAAAAGAGTTTACCGTGCCCCTCTAATAAGCTGGTCCTTGGACCCTCGCCACTGCAGTAGCTAATCTTTATTTTATCTACCACCTGATTTATAAAATCCTTATTTGCATGACACGGTAATTTATCGCAATCTAGCCTCTCAAGGCTGAATACATAGTATATATAATTTTGATACAAATACTGACTTTGCCATTCATGCTCACATATTGTTATAAGCCATGTAATTTAAAACACAATTTATAACACAAGCAAGCAGTCTCCAATTGCTCTATTTTCAAAACCAGTATTCAATTTTCCAGAAAATTTATAAAATCATTTTATCAAATCACAATTTCTCCTAAAACGTAGCAATTTACCATTTAAACCCATTTTCTATAAAATCACACAATTGTATAAAACTACTCTAGATAATTAAGACGATAATAAGTTTACTCACAGTATTAGGAGTAGAAATACTCCTATTTTCAGTCCACGGGTACAGTCCTTTACTTGTATCCAATGGCTCACCATTTAGCCATAATCCATGACACATATTCTAATTAAATTGTGTCTAATAGTCATAAGCTATTTCAGGCTCGATATATATGCATGATATGAAATGAAAAATGCACGGGTAGCCATCTAGACCCGGTATTGGCCTAAGTCAATTTTTCATCCGATAAATTGGCTAATGCGTCCAATTTCACTCCAACTTGCTCCATTTCTTTTCCAATCCCTCAATTCACCAAGCACAACTAATTAACACATAATTAGGCAAAATTTATCTTCACTTTTCTTCTTGGAACTTTCGGCCAACAATGGTACACTAACTCCGTGATTTTTCCTACTTAATTTTCTCTCCATAATTCATTAATTCTTACACCAAAAACTATTATTTATTAATCAAATCACCTAGAATAACATCCCATTCTTCCTCATTATTCACTTAGAGAATTCGGCTATTGATGGGTTCCAAACCTTT
>NC_030855.1:9554208-9592517 GCF_000208745.1 Theobroma cacao
CACCTGATTTATAAAATCCTTATCTGCATGACATGGCAATTTATCGCAATCTAGCCTCTCAAGGCTGAATACATAGTATATATAATTTTGATACAAATACCGACTTTGCCATTCATGCTCACATATTGTTATAAGCCATATAATTTAAAACACAATTTATAACACAAGCAAGCAGTCTCCAATTACTCTATTTTCAAAACCAGTATTCAATTTTCCAAAAAATTTATAAAATTATTTTATAAAATCACAATTTCTCCTAAAACGTAACAATTTACCATTTAAACCAATTTTTTTGTAAAATCACACAATTGTATAAAACTACTCTAGATAATTAAGACGATAATAAGTTTACTCACAGTATTAGGAGTAGAAATACTCCTGTTTTTAGTTCGCCGGTACAGTCCTTTACTCGTATCTACTGGCTCACCACCTAGCCATAATCCATGACACATATTCCAATTAAATTGTGTCTAACAGTCATAAGCTATTTCAGGCTCGATATATATGCATGATATGAAATGAAAAATGCACGGGTAGCCATCTAGACCCGGTATTGGCCTAAGTCGATTTTTCATTCGATAAATTGGCCAATGCGTCCAATTTCACTCCAACTTGCTCCATTTCTTTTCCAATCCCTCAATTCACCAAGCATAACTAATTAACACACAATTAGGCAAAATTTATCTTTACTTTTCTTCTTGGAAATTTCGGCCAACAATGGTACACTAACTCCATGATTTTTCTTACTTAATTTTCTCTCCATAATTCATTAATTCCTGCACCAAAAACTATTATTTATTAATCAAATCACCTAGAATAACATCCCATTCTTCCTCATTATTCACTTAGAGAATTCGGCTATTGATGGGTTCCAAACCTTTAGTGGTTTTTTTCACTTGTTTTCGTGCTACACATCATTAATCACCTAAAAACACTAACATACCTAAAAATCAAACCAATCCAAGATCATTCTCTCTCCATACCCATTTTGACCAGCCATGAATTCATCATGAAAACATGTAATTTAAGCATGGAAATTAAGGGAAAATGCATGGGTAAGGTAAATCACTAGCAAAATCAAAGAAATTTTACCTTTGCTTGATCAAATCCTTGAATTTCAACACTTTCTCTTTGATTTTTCCCACCTAGGGTTTGTTCTTCCTTGGTTTCTCTTTTCTTCTGGTTTGGCTGATCACTATGGGAGAAATAGGCTATTTTTTGCCTTTTTATAAAGAAATAATAAAATAATAAAAACATGACACATGGCATTTCCTTATTGGTTTAAATTTTAAATATTTGACTTTTAATTCTTCAATTCTCCACCACACATTTCTCATGCTTATCCATTTCCATGATGAATAAAATCCCTTGGTCTTGACAAGTGTCGGGGGTGAAAATTTATCGATTTGCCCCCGGGGTGGTAAAATTACTATTTCGCCCCTGTACTTTAAATTATACCAAAATTAAAATTTTTCACTTCTAAGCCTCAAATCATAGTCCAATAGTCAAATCATACTCCAATAAGTCAAATGGGGCCAAAAAATCTTTTCTAAAAATTCTCATTTTGTCCCCAAGTGGTAAATGACCATTTTACCCCTAGATAGTGAAAATTTCGGTTTGACTGCAAATTGATCCTCGAGCTCTGAATTATCATTTTGAGTCATCCCTGAACTATGAAACTCTTAATTTCACCTTAAAATTCCTATTTGAACTAGTTCGAGGCTTAATCGACTTATTAGTACCATTAGGGGCAATATCGTCTTTTAACGATTCTTCGAACTTTCTAAATATGCAAACATTCTATTGAGCATGTAAATGACGTCGTAATTATTTTATAGAACAGGGTTTGACAACATGGTCTTCCCTTATCGTCATTTTGACCTTTGACTAATCATTGGGTAGAGAATGGAAGCATAATTATTAAAGTATAAAAAGAAAAATCGACTAATAAGCATGTGACAAGTGTCAAGCAAGAATATTTTATTATTTTCTATAAAAATCAGCCCATATTTATCCCATTCTTCTTCTCCATATTCGGTCAAGACAGAGGAAAGAAAGGAAAAACTAGAACAAACCCTAGATAAGAAAATTTCAAGAAAAATTGTGGAAATTTCAAGGAATCAAGCAAGATAAGGTATGATTTTTCAATGTTTGCTTGAGATCTAGCATACCCATGCTTTATTTTTTTTGTTTCCATGGCTGAAAATTGAGTTGGCATGATGAAACCCATGAAGGTCGAATTTTAGAGAGAGAGAGTTTGGTGATGGTTTGGTTGGATTTTAAGTTATATGGATGTTTTCAATGATTTATGGTGTTTAGTGTAAGAATCAAGCTTGAAAATCACCCATTCTTTATGTGTTCTTCATTGGCTGAATTTTCTAGGGAGGATATTGTGGCTGAAACTGATGATATTTCATGATATTTTGGTGATATTTGATGTTTGGTGAGGCTAGAAATTAAATGGGAAATTTTGGTATGAAAATCTGAATTTTTGCTCAACGTATAGACATGTGTGATTATTGACCCGGGACTGATAAATTGAATATCATTCACAATCACTGAGGTAATTAGGTATAATTGGAGTGTAGAAAGTGAGAAGAATTGATTTGGAGTTCAATTGGAGATTTTAGCCGATTAGACCGAGTATAGTGTGACTTACGTCGAATATCACATTTAAGCGATTAATCAGACATTTTGCATCCCATCGCATGCATTCATTTAGATTTAGAGAGCCTGAAATAGTTTATGACAAATTGACACAAATTATTGAATTTTGTGTCATGTGTGATGTATAGGTGGTGAGCTATTTGATAAGGATAAAGAGATTACACCAAAGACCGAGACTAGGAGTATTTCTACTCCTGATACTGTGAGTAACCTTACTATCATCTTAATTATCTAAAGTGGTTTTTATCCGATTTTGTGATTTTAGAGGAAAATGAGTTAAATGGTAAATCTTGTGTTTTATAAGTAAAATGTGTTTAAATAAAATGATTTTATAAATTGTTTTGAAATTGAATTATGGTTTTGAAAATAGAGTATTTGGAGACCACTTGATGTGTTGTAAATTTATGGTTTTAAATTGAATGGCTTATGACAATATACGAGCATGAATGGCTAAACTGATTTTTGGTGTTAGAATTATTTGCACTGTGTATTCAACCTTGAGAGGCTAGGTTGCGATAAATTGTCATGTCATGCAGATAAAGATTTTATAAATCAGGTGGTAGATAAAATAATCCATAATCCCTGCAGTGGAGGTTCTGTGGACCAGCCTACAAGAGGGGGCACAGAATCAAATATACCTTACCTCGATCAGAGAGCCATGTGGAGGGTGTCTCTGGAGGTAAAGATTTGAGTGCACTTCACATGGACCACCGCGTGAGAGTGAGACTCAGCCAATGCCAAGGCATGGCTAGATTTTCAAATGTAAAAATATGTTCATGTGTGTACTACACTGAACAGCCTTGGCTGTCTCGATCAAATGCTTAGGCCAAGGCATCCCCGGGAATGATTTTGGCAAGAGCCAAGTTTTGTGAAATACATAAGCCAAGTTGATTATTTGAGTAAATTGATTATTGATGTTATGAAAAACATACTGGAATGGAATATCTTGTCTCCATTTACTCGACTTTAGATGGTTTAGATGGTATCTGTTTACTCACTGGGATTTTATAATCTCACCACCCTCAATTCCCCACATTTCAGGCTCGGGATAGCAGATTGCATCAAGGACTTCAGTTAGCCTTGCATCGACAAAATTATAGGTTCACAGACTCGCACCTTATTGGTTGGTTGGGGGCCCACGTGTCATTGTAAAAGTAATTTTATACTTCAGTTATCTGCTTTAAAGTACGTATGAATATATTTAGCTTTTACACTACAGAAACTATTTACGAATTTCTCTATAAAAATTATTTTTTTTAGAAAATAAAATATTTTATTAAATATTATTATTTTATTCAAACAATTATAATTTCATTTCAAATAATTATTTTATACATCTAAATTTACTTTTAATTATGAAACATGTGTTTTTCCACCCACACACCATGTTTCTGGCGGTTTCGGTATTTTCAAAGAAAAATGACGAAAATGCCCCTGTGAGCCAGAAAACAATATTATATTGTTTTGATTTGGAAACGACTTATGATTTCTTGAAATGCAAGATTTAATAACTGTCGCTCACCAGGGAGATGCGAAAGCTGATGCTAAGCCTTGCGGGGTTCTGATCGATATTCCGAGTAATAAGTGCCTATTGGGGACGTCGCGACGGTTGTCATGAGCCTGATAGGAGTTCTGGGTTGTGACAACAGGTCATAGATATGAGGCTATATGAACTCCTATTCCTAGCAACCTACCTTCCTACTAACATTATGTAAAGGTCATAAGTGGTGCCATTGTCCGGGTTTGAGATGCCACCCCGAGACACAAACTATTATTGGAAAGATTTTTAAGCAAATGCTCTTAATGAAAGGTCAATATAAGGATATATTCCTCTGACTAAGGATTGAGGAAGGTGGAGCTGGACTGTTAGGTCCGTAATAATTTATTCATTTGGTGGAATTATGATTTGAACCCATGGTTAAAAAAAAATTAAAATTTTGGAGACTATGGATTGTATTTGAGGTCAATATAGGGAGGACGTACGATAAAGGTAAAAAGAGCTGTATTTTGACTAGAATGAATAGTGATTGTTATGACTCGCTTGAGGTTTATAAATTTAAGTATCGAGAAAAATGTAAACCAATGTTTATGTGCACGGAGGTAAGTGCACTGTGTTAATTAAGCTTGACATGCCCCTATAGAAATGGTGTGGGCTTTTAAAATATTTTACAAACGTATAAGTGTTAAATATGTTTATAGTAGCTTAAATGGAGTTAGTTTTGATTTCAACTAAGTGATTGTGAGATTCCAAGGCTTGAATTGAATTATTATGGTTTATGGTTATAATTGTATGAATTAGCTCAAGGGTGAAAACCCCAAATTATTGTAATTGATGTGTGGTCATGAAGTAAAAGGCTAGTAAATGATCTACTCTGAGGATGAGCTTGAATTTTGCTATGCTTAGTGTGGAGCCAAAAGATTAAAGGACTAGATATGGATTTAGTAGTTTGAAATTAAATGACATGGAAATGACAAATTTAGTCTAAGTGCCATATGCAGTTCTATATGAAGATTGATATATGAATTGCTGTAAAGGTCAATTTAAAAATATGTTTGGTTCAATATGCAACCTATGATGTAAATGATTAGTCTTGAATGTGACTTCTCCAAAGGTAAGGGACTTAAAACATGTGGATTTTTGGATATGCTCTAAGAGGAAGCTTTTGCATCCTAAGCTTAAGAAATTTTGATCTTTTGACTGCAAAAACAAGATACAAAAAAAAATTAGTGAATTGTCTATCTTGTGGATGTAATTGGTTAAGAAATGATGAGTAAAGTCAAGATCTTAACACTAAGTGGTGTAAAATTTAATATATCTGTACCTAAGAGTAAATTTGGAGATCATTGCTTAATCAATTTGCATTGAATGTTGTGGTAAAGGTATATGAATGTTGGTAGTGAAGTATGTCCAAAGTGAGATATGTGAAGACCAATGTTCCGATCGCAAACTTGTGATAGAAAGCTAGTTTTGTAAATTATGGTTTTTATGACCATGAAATATATGGAGGTTACCAATATGTAAGCATACACTTGAAGTTGTATATTTTGTGATTCGCATTCATTGTATGGAAGGAGATATTCTGTCACGACCCGGTACTCCCCTCGAGCCCGTGACAACCGCCGCTGTACCCCTATAGACATTCATTTCTCGGAATGCCAATCGGGATCCCGCAAGGCTTAATATTAGTATCTCATTTCCCCCGTGAGTAATCATTGTCGAAAATCATGTTCTAGAAGATTTTAATCTATTTCCAACTCAAAACAAATAAAATAATAATTTTCATCTCACAAGGGTATTTTAGTCATTTTTCCTCAAAAATTTCGAAATCAACTAAAATGTAATATACGAGTACAAAACATATAATTCATAATCAAAAGTGAGTTTTAAGGTTTAAAATCTTCATTTAAAATGAAATTTTGATTATTTGGGTATAATAAGAAAATAAAGAAATATTAAGTAAAATATTCTATTTTATCATAAAACAATATTTTTAGAGTTATACATAAATAATTTTTGTAGCGTAAAAGTTAAATAAATTCATACATACTGTAATACAGTAAGCCAAAGTATTTAATTTAATTTACAATAATAAGTGAGCCCTTGAATAAACAAAAGTAAAGAGGACTATAACATATAGTTTGAAGAATGCAAACCCAACGGTAGTCCTCGATGATATTAGCTATCTACAGTCTAATCTGAGCCTGAAATGGAGGGAAAGGAGGGTGGTGAGATTTTATAATCCCAGTGAGTAAACAAACATCATTCAAAAGATCTAAAGTCCGAGTAAAAGGAGACAATTAAAATACTTCATCTCAATATGTATTTCATAACATAAATATTCATTTCATTTAAATATTCAACATGGCTTATGAGTATTTTAAAGCTTGGCTCTTGCCAAAATCATTCTCGGGAATACCTTGGCCGAGGCATCTAACCGAGTTCGCCAAGGCTGTTAAAAAGTTCGTATACACGCAAATATATTTTTAGTTTAAAAAGAACACAGCCGTTCCTTGGCGTTAGAGGAGTTCATCGTCACGAGGTGGTTCGGCGTGATGTGAACTCTAACCATACCTCAGGATATACCCTACGAGCCTCTCTAACCGAGGTACATATATATATATTTGGATTATGTGCCCCTCTAATAGGCTGGTCCACAGAATTCGCCCACTGCAGCAAGCTAAACCCACCATACAATAAAATTTTAATAGCATGTCAGGGCTAATATAATACTACCCAGCCTGTAAAGGTAAAATAAAATAATTCATACAATTCATAAAACACAGCCCAACCAATCATGCCAACACAATAACACTATAACATAAGCCATCAATTTCCAATCATAAATTTGCAACATACCAGTGGTCTCCAATTACTCTATTTTCCAAATCGTTATTTTGTTTCAAGACAATTTATAAAGTCTTTTCATTTAAACACATTTTGTTTACAAAACATAAAATTTACCATTTGAACTCATTTTCATAAAATTTGCCAAAACCTTATAAAAACATACTTTAGATAATTAAAATGATGGTAAGGTTACTCACAATGTCTAGAGTGGGGATTTTCGAAATACTCAGACTACTAGTCCTCGGATGCAATTCCCTTGCCTTTATCGGAGGACTCACCACCTTAACACAGTACAAAATCGAGAAATTCACGACATTGGTACTAAATTGAAATTAAACTAATTTAGACTACTAATGCATGATATGGAATGCAAAAGGTCTAAATTTTGCCTAAACACCGTATTAACCTATTTCGGTCTTTTACCCGATAAATTGAAATACGCATCCAATTTAGCTCCAATTGATCCCATTTCTTTTTCTAATGCTTCAAATCACCAATGTCCAGCCAAATAACCCAAAAATCAGCAAAGCCACATTCATATTCCTTCTTGGAAAAATTTGGCCAAAATGGTGCATCATTGTCACAATTTTTCCTACTTGATTTTCTTTCCATAATTCATTAATTTCCATATCAAAAACCATGATTTCATAATCAAATAACCTAAAATAACATCACATTCTTCCTCACCATTGACTTGAAAATTCAGCTAAGGCTAGGTAATGGGAAAAATGAATGTTTTTCTACATATTTTGTTTATTAACATGCTAAACTAACACTAAACACTAACATATATCAAAATCAAATCAATCCAACAATTTTCTCTCTCTAGACCCATATGACCAGCCATGAAAACATGCAATTTAATCATGAAAAATAAGGAGAAATGCTTGGGAATAAGAAAACTCAAGCTTAATAGAAAAAATCTTACCTTTTTCACTTAATTTCCTTGAAAATTCACACTTTTTCTTTGATTTTCTCTCTCTAGGGTTTGGTTTTTGTTTTCTCTCTCTTCTTGCTGGTTTGGCTGACCATGGGGTGGAAGATGGGCTGGTTTTTGTGCCTTTTAAAAAGGAAAAATAATAAATTAATAAAGGCATGACACGTGGCATCATGTCATTGGCTCGTTTTTAATTTCTTAACTATTAAGCTTTCTCTCTCCTCCATGTAAATTCCTTCAAATATCCATGATAATATTGGATAAAATCCATGTGCTGGACAAGTGTCGGGTGTGTAAAATTACAATTTTACCCCTAAAGTGGTAAAATTACCATTTTACCCCTACGTTCCAAAAAGTACCGGGATTACAATTTTTTTCATTTATCAACCTCAAATTATACTCCAATGAGTCAAATGTGATCAATCTTGATCAAAAACTTCTTCCAATATTCCAATTTTATCCTCAAGTGGCAAAATTACCATTTTACCCCTAGATAGTGAAAATTTCAGTTTGACTCCAAATTAATCCTCGAACTCTGAATCACCATTTTAAGTCATTCATTGACTGTAAAATTTTCAATTTCACCCTAAAATCTCTATTTGATCTAGTTCGAGGCTTAAATCAACTTTGTTGTTCCTCTAGGTACAATACCGACTTTTGTAAATTTTTCGGGACTCTCCTAGCATGCAAACATGCTATCCATCACATGTATGTCATGACAAGCATTTTATAAGGTCAGGCTTTACATATTCCATAGAAGGATTTGGCCTAATTGGTGATTACATGACTATAGGCTTGGTATGAGATTGAGAATGCCTTAACATGTATGAGAAGTGTGTTGCGAAAGGCTGAAAGTCATTAAGACGAATAATGGGTGAAACATAGGTGTTGTCATGACAAGCATAAAAAGCTCAAGGATAATCAATGAAATTATATTAAGTTAGTTTGGTTCTATCTGAAATAAAAGTAAGGACATCTTGAAAGATCTTAAAGTAATGTTCAATGGGGTTAATGAGCTAAATGTTATTGAATATATATTAAATTATTAAAGTTATGCATGGCTTTGAAGATAAGCCCTTGATTGTTTGAGTCCTCAATAGAATTCTATTAAAGGATGTGTTTAAGCATTTTGGAAGTGTATTAGAAAACATAAGAAATATATATTAGTTTGACTTGCTATAAGAGGTTGAATTTGGATGGCCATGAGTAGCTTGTGAACAATCAAGCAATGTAAAGTATGTGCTCATAAAGGGAGCTATGATTGGTAGATAAAGGTGGAACTTTAGAATTTCATTGTCATAGTTATTAGATTATATTTTGTATTATATGATATAACGTAGAACATCAATGATGAGGTTGTGTTCAATGCTTTAGGCCTTGAATTGTAAGATATGGATATGTATCCACCTTGTGAATACCCTGATGACATAAATTCGAAAGACTTTTCACAATGAGAAAACATTAAAGCTCAAAGAGCAAATGGCTATACAGTTAAGTTTGGCTCGTGATTGACATGTCACATAAGTATGAAGATATGATACAAGCATAAGTATACTTGGAAATACTAGTTTAAGGCAATGATTATCCTACCGTTTAGGGACCTGATGAGGTTCTGGTCTCGACATAATTGTAGACGCAAAGCATAAATTATATAATGTGTTTCCCACAAGTTCCAATTTATTTTGAGTAACTATCAAGATAAAGTGCCTGATAAGGATAGTGGAAGGTTGAATTATACTTCAAATGTTGAGAAAATGAAGGTGACATGGTTTGATTAAATGATACTACCCTTGGTAAGGGAATAGAAATACGTTACGGGAATTGCGAAGATCTACTTAGGAAAAAAAAAAGACAATGATTTGAAAATTCAAGTACTCGTATATGAGTAAAGATTTGGTAATGAGACATGACCTAAAGTTGGAATACTACAATATGAATTTTGACTAAGAAAATCAACTTATAAAACACTTGGTGTTTGGAAATGGTGCCAATTAGTGGTTGACTCTTGTATGAGAATGGAATATTGAAATCAGCTTTGTGTATTCACCACAAATGATGAGCATGATCTAACCAACCAAGAGAAGAAATGATTCTAAACTTGATTGTTGGTTATTTTGGTTTTATAGATGGCTTATTGAGCTTGATATGCTTAAGGCTATTTGAAGATAAAATTTTTGGAAATATATATGTATGGATATATATGTTGCATATTGGTATAAAAGCTCATGCAGAGTTAGTTATAATTTTATTCGATGATGATATTTTATCAATGGTTATAGTGCTAGACAATGATTAAGATAATTTATCATTGATTTTGGCAGTGAACAAGTGGATTATAATGCTGTTAGCTTAAAAGTAAGTGTTTATACTTTTGGTATGAGTTCATCAAATTCTATTATATAATGATAAAACTTAGTGTTTTGATATAGCCTGAGAGGCTTGGCATATGAACTAGCTTAACTGTGAGCTAGAAATTGTTAGGTTATTGTGAAGTACACAAATAGAGAAGTATGACATGAATTTAACATCCTAAGGAGCAATGGAAAATGATGTATCAATTTTTGTATAGCTCCAATATATAATTTTGATATATAAAGATTTAGGAAAAAATTTATAACTTATGAGTACAGGTGTGCATTTGAATTCATGTAATTAAAAGTTTAAAATCTGCCTTGTTGGACATAAAGCCCATGATTGAGAATGAATGATTATAGATTTAATTTTCTAAGGTTAAAAGGCTAAAGGAGTTAATATTAAAAAAGGTCTTAATAGATGACTCTTTGATTTTAAAGTACACTTAAGGAGAGACAAGTATCTAATTTCATCCTCGAATGGATGAACTAATGAGGTCGTGAGATTTGGCATTTAAAGTAAATTTGAGGAATTTCAAGTTAGATATGTTGTATGTGATTGATGATGAATAAATTAGCTACGACATTGGAAATATAGAAATGATCAGTAATCATGATGAAACTTGGAAAAGAACCTTAAAGGAAAATTTTGAGCAACTTTAACTTTGAGAAGTTGAGTTATTGATTAAAGGGATTGGCTAAGATCATAGGAGGTATGTGAATGTCATGACTTATTGAAATGCTTCATGGTATAAGTTAAGATTTATCTAATAAGCACTCGATCATGAAAGTACTGAAGTTTTGTTTTTAGGAATATGGTTACTAATGGTTACCGGATTTGAATCATCCGTGATATTAAATATATATGAATAAATAAAGAGTGTTGGATCCTTATGTATTATAACATTTCTTGAATGGAATTTGTATGGAGGTATGTAAAACGAAATAGAGGTTGGTTGACCATTTAGACCCATAGTTAATGGTGGAATAAATGCTTGAATGTTGGAAGGTTTGATAAAATATCAAAGTAGAGGAATTGTGGATGGTTAAGTAAACATGCATGATTGATGATTTAAGGATGATTTGATTGAGGTGTGACAAGAATTAATAGCATATTTGATATCTCTTCATAAGAGAAAGAATGATATTGTTTTGATCCAACAAGAGTAGTACACATAATTATATATTATGACATCGTTGACTTTTCTATAAAGATTGGAAGTTGATATAATGCATAAACCAAGATTTTATGTTAAGAATGCCCGACGAGAGTGATGTGGTGAAACTTGAGAACTTTGATTATTCACCCTACGTCGATTTGAATTTGAAGAGGTAACATGGGAGGCCGAGGAGGAGATGCGGACAAAGTATCCCCACCTCTTTGATGCTTAGAGGTACGTTACCTTATAGTTAAATTTAAATTTGGGGATCGAATTTTTATTAGTGCGAGAGAATGTGAGACCTCAACCCCTATAGGCTCATAACGAGGCATAGGCGTAATAACCCAAGCTAGGGGTAGTTTCGTCATTTCCTCTAATAAGTTCCCAGAAAGACGTTTTCTGATATTTAAGGTCTAAATAAGCATAAAGACCAAATAGATGATGTATAATGATGAAAACACGAAGAAAACTAGATGTGCCAATAATTTTCACAACAGGGGAAAAATGGTCATTTTGCACCCTAAGTCAAAATTTTTAAGTTTTCGTAGACCCAAGCATGTTTAGACTATTATGGACCTTGTCTTGGTTTAAAAAGGGTAAAATGATTGCACCAAGGATTGAAGGAGAACAAGTTAATGTGCTAAGGGCATTTTCCTAATTTCAAGTGGAATGGATAAGCTTAAGCTATAAATATCTTTTTTTTCCAGCAGCTTATTCATTCTCCAGCAGCTTTTTCTCCTTCTTCTTCTTCCATCTCATGTTGTTTCCATCCTCTATGGAAGCTTGCTTTGCAACTTCCATAACTTTCTCTCTCTAGCTCCAAATTTCATGCTTTTGCCCACTCTTTCATACGATTTTTCATGCTCTTCCACTTTTACACCTTAAAACCCTCAAAAAAGTCTTTGTTCAGCATTTTCTCTCACTAGTTGAAAGTTTAAGAGAGAAAAAGAAAGACTTGCCATAGTAGCTTGGAAGCTTTTGAAAAGGAATTCAACTACAAAAACAAAACCACCAAGGTGAGAAATGAGTTAGAATTTGATTTTAAGGTGTTAGAGATGGCTAGAAATTTGATTTATGGGCTGCTATATTTTTTATAGTTATATTGTGGGTGATAGGTTCCAACAAGGACTCACATGTCCGTTTGAAGTAATAATCGAAGTTAGAGTTGATTAGAGCTTTAACAATCCCGGTGAGTGAACTTGCATTAAAAAGGTTTTGGAATGTGTATACAAGTATCTTTGATTGAATCCCTAAAGTGTTTTATTTGTTTTATCTTCAAAACTAGTGCCTTGGGAACAAGCCTTTGATAAATTGTTTCTATATGTGACATGTGGCTGTTATGGATTGTTGTACTACTACATTATGTTGATATATATATATATATATATATATGAATAATGTTGTGTAATGATATCGACCCGGCTATGTGCGAGTAGGAGTGCGCATAAGCCGTTGCATATGAGCTGATGATGATGGGAGGGTGTGCATGATGATTGATATATATATATATATACATATATGGTACATGGTTGTAATGCTTGAGAAATTTTGGCATGTTGAACTTTGGAAACTTTTGAGCATTTCATGTTGAAATTGGCATGATGAATCTTGAGAATGTCCTATTTTCTTGTAAATTGAGTTCATTGCAACACCAAATGGATTTTTAGTGCAAAAGAGGTCCTTTTTACACTTAGGTGCCCTGGTTCTCGCTGCAGTGAGAAACATTCTATTTTGGTAGCAGAAAACTCGCTGTAGCGAAAATAAATCTTGCTGCAGCGAGAAACTCTCAGGTTCTAATGCAGTGCCTTCAATTTGATGAAGATTTTGACCATCTTCCGTTCCGAATTGGGAAAAGTGGCATACACAAAAGTTGTATCCCTGCCTCTTATCTTTCTAATGGTCCAACAATCAGGTCAATTGAAATTCTGTAGCGGGAGATATGCCCAAAAAACTGAAACACATGCAAACTGGTACTGTTTCTCACTGCAGCGAGAATGAACTTCGCTGCAGCGAGAAACATTCTATCCTACATGCTACCCTATTCGGTTTTTGACATATTTTTCACCCATTTAACTTCATGGATTGATCATGGGTTGTTGCAACACTATGAGGTTATTAATCAAAGTTTGAAATGAGGAGTTTTTAGTAAGAAATTAAATCAATTGCATTGTTTTTGAAACAAGTGCATCATGATTTCCAAATTCTTCCTATTGATTGCTTGTTCCCTTTTTATGTTCACTCACTGAGTTTTGTACTCACGTTTTTAAAATTCATGTTTTTAGATTTGGAAGCATTTGGGACCTAGATTGAGTCACACACATATGCTCGCCTTCTTGGTAAGTACTATGGCATCATAGTAGCGGTACCTTCACTTAAAGTCACTCCGCTGACGGTTTCGAGTTTATTACTTGTGAACATGTATATGTAATGTAAACTACTAAGAGTCATGTTATAAATGAAGTATGTATATGTTGGATTGATGATGACAGTACTTTGATATAATATAAAAATGAATATTCAGTTGTTATAAAATATTACTGGAACATTTACTTTTGAGGGTTACAGCACTTCATTTTAAAGATGATGGATGGGAATGATAATCGGAATTGCATAAGGAGGCTTGCTTGGGCTTAGTGGGCTATGCCCATTGGGCCCATGCACCGGTCATGGCCCTGGAATTTGGGCTGTGACATCCTGGGCCATAACTGGCGCATGGGCTTAATAGGCATAGCCCACCAGACCCAACCAAGCCTTATTAGAGATTCTCGATAATGCACTATACTCGTTCACCAATCCATATTAGTGCTTAAACCATATTCTTTCGTATCATAACTTGAACCATAATTATAATAATCAATTCAATCTTTAAAACATATAATCATAAGTATATACAATGAAGTCTAAAATCTCCAATTTAATACTTATAACAAGGCCATTATCCATTTACAATTAAATAAATAAAGTGCTACGACTCGACCTCTAGCAACGGAGTGACTTGGAATGAAATGCTATGAGATGCCTTTAACTATCTGCGATGGACCATAAGTGCCGATGATTGCATGCTAGGCCGATCACTATCTGCAAAAGGGAAATAAGGGGGTAAGTCTCACAGACTCAATGATCATCGGCTCCATGAGCTGGGAGAAGATGGGAAACAAGCAATAAGCAGATCATTTGAATGATAAAACCAGAATATAAAATGCAAATCTAATAAACCAAACCACAAGGAGGATATTTGTGCCTTGTAAAAATAATATCATAAAATCATGATACAATGCTTTTTTTGCCAAAACAGTGCCGAAAATAAGTGTAACATAAAGAGTTTCAATCACCAAAAACATCATTGCCATCAAATTATGAAATACAATATAAAGGTAACCACGCTCCCAAAATGCGTGGCATGTAAAGAAATCAAAGTGTACAGCCACCTAAATGAACTCATGTTTGTCAAGTAAGCACTAAAAGCTTTTATTTAAACAATGAGAGCTGTAGAGAAAATCTTAACTCTCTACCATATTGTCACGACCCAAATTCCAAGCCATGACCGGCTCATGGGCCTAATGAACATAGCCCACTAAGCCCAAGCAAGCCTATCTATATGACCTGTTCATCATTCCATCAAAAGTTGCTAAAGTTATATTTCATAATTTCAATTCAAATTAATGCTAACCATTGCCACCTCATAATGGCATTACCAATCAAAATATACATATATTGTCTAAAATATATATCTTAATAATTTACATCGAGTTTGTCTATACACAAAAAAAGGGATACTTGACTTCCAACGGAGAGACCCGAGCAAAAGTACTGCTATTGAATGCCGAGATATCTACCAAGGAGATGAATTTATGAGGACACCTCAACCTAGTTACCGACTGCCTCCTGATATGAAAACATGAAGTTGAAAACAGTGAGTATAAACCCAATGAGTGAACAAAGGAAGGGAACAAGCAAACGATAAAACAAGTTTAAGAAGTCATGATGCACTTATTTTCAAAAATAATGCAATTTAGTTTAATTCTTATTAAAACCCTTCATTAAATCCGTAATTGGTTAATCACTTGATGATGAAGGATCCATACATAATAAAGAATTTGAAGAGTGAAAACTTTAATAGCATTCAGGCAAGTCAAGTGAAATGACGGGTCCTCGCTATAGCGGAAAGGCATTTTCGCTGCAGCAAAATTTGGGCTCAATTTATCAACTAGCCAAGGGTTTCTCACTAAAGCCCCTCATTTCAAACTTAATTAATTAATTTCTTGATGTTGGAAGTTGATGATCAACTATGGTGCTAAAGAAGTGGGAAATAGGGCAGTAACCAAACAAGGTAGCAAGCACAACAGAAGGTTTCTCGCTGCAACAAGTTATCGGGCTGCGGCCAGCCTCCCAACCTGAGAGTTTCTCGCTGCAACGAGATGATTCTCGCTGCAGCGAGAAACAAGACACTAAGAAAAAGTTTTCATTATATCAAGAAAAGGCCATTCTGCTGCAATGACAAAATCAACTTGAAAATACTTAGTAATTTTCAAGGTTCAACATGCAAGATTTCAAATACATTACAACCATATACCATATTCATGAAATTTTTATTGCATAAATATATATATGTACATACATAACCACCAACACCACCACTACCTCACCTAGCTCATGTGTAACCCCCACATCTCGCACATAGCTGGAGTCATCGTGTGCATCCCCCACATCATGCACAACTAATACCGCCATGTGCATCCTCAACATCACACACAGGAAATATCATTATCCACACTCCCGCACTCATCATCACCGGCATGTGCTCCCCCACATCGCGCACATGCTCGGTTATAATTACAAACAATATTACTATCAATACATATTATATATATATTTAGATATATGTATATATATCAACATAACACAAGGCACATGGATTCATCACAGTCGCATTCCACAATGCAAAATGTTTCATTAAAAGCTTGTTCCCATGCATATTTTAGAGAAAAACAGATAAAATATTTCAATGAATTTAATCAAACACATATGCTCTAATCCCAAAACATTTTAATGCAAGTTCATTCACCGATATTTGTTAAATCTTTACCCAACTCCAACTTCCTCTAATGGTCCAAATGAGGCGGTGGGGCTTCATTGGAACCTATCATCACATTAGCATCACAATTAACCCAATTCACATAACTATAAACCCTAAAAGCTATCTCCTAACTAGCTTCCAATGCCATTAAGTGGCTATCTATTTTCACTATCCTAATCACTCTAAAATGAATAAACAACCTTAACTACAAAACACTCACAAGTCTAATCACTAGCCATTCTCAACACTTAAAAATAAACTTTAATTCATTACTCATCTTGGTAGCTTTGTAATTGAATTTCTTTTCAAAAATTTTCAAGCTATTATAGAAGCTCCCTCTTTCTCTCTCTAAAACACTTAGCTACTGAGAGAAAGTATGGAAGTAAGACCTTTCAAGGGTTTTAAAGTGAGAGAGTGAAAGAGCATAAAAGATTCTATGAAAAGGTGCACAAAATCATGAAAATTAGAGCTAGCTTGAGAGAAGTTATGGAGGTTTCAAAACAAGCTTCCATGGAGGATGAAAAAAACGTGAGATGGGAGGTAGAAGAAGAAGAAGAAGCTGCTGGAAAAATGATATTTATAACTAAAGCTTATCCAAACTCTATTGAAATTATGAAAATGCCCTTAACAAGTTGGCTTGTTCTCCTTCAATCCTTGGTGCAATCTTTTTACTCTTTTGACATTG
The DNA here is from genome assembly GCF_000208745.1 of Theobroma cacao. Classification (NCBI taxonomy): domain Eukaryota; kingdom Viridiplantae; phylum Streptophyta; class Magnoliopsida; order Malvales; family Malvaceae; genus Theobroma; species Theobroma cacao. The sequence goes on from NC_030855.1 coordinate 9,571,434, forward strand.
AGACAAAGTCCATAATAGTCTAAAAATACTTGAGTTCACAAAAACTTAAATTTCGACTCAAGATAAAAAATGACCATTTTGCCCCTTCCTTGGAAATCATCATTATTTTTATTTCTTTCCTCATTTTACTCTTATTTTCATCATTCATTTAGGCCTTAGGCCTACTTAGGCCTTAATATTGTTTGAAAGCCTACTTCTAGGGGCTCACCATGAGAAATGATGAAATTACCCCTAACTCGTGTTATCGCGTCTACACCTAGTTATGGGCCTATAGGGGTCGAGGTTTCACATGTATTTCATTAAATGTAATTGTGGATAACATGAGTTGTTAGCTTTGAATTCACTCTTCATTAAAAGTGTTGAGAATGGCTAGTGTAATTGTGGTAGAGCTCACTCGTGCACAAGAGTCATAATTAACCGAAGTGACAGTCGGCTTACTCTTGACACACTTGGTTTGTCAAAATCATTTTCAAAAATCAAATCGAGGTTTCCAAGTCTTTTGCTTAAAACCATTTGAAAACAAGGTTCAATAACCTTTCAAATTACTTTTCACATAAAAAGGCATGGTGTATTCTCTTATTCAAAGATCGGACTAAAATCGGTGCTCAAAACTTGCATTTTAAATCATTTAATTATTTCATTTAAACTATGCATATAACCGATAAATACAAGGCAAAAATTTTGAATGCAAAACAATATAAAAGGCTTATTTCCCAGTTTCTAAAATACTTTACATATATAGCTTATCTATAGATATATCCAAAACAATTTTCAAAACAACTTGCATCCATAATTTCCTGTAAGTTCTACCAGCTCATGCTTTCCACAATAACAATGTATAAATCTGTAGTACCCCATACTTTGATATGGTGGCTAATAAAGCTTGTAGATGCCAATTGAGGTTAATTACCGAGTTAAAAAGGTGATTCGAAAGTGAACCTGTGAAACCTCGACCTCCATAGACACGTAACTATGAGTAGACGCGAAAACACAAACTAGGGGAAATTTCATAATTTCTCATGGTGAGCTCCTGGAAGTAGCTCTCAAATGTTATTAAAGTCTAAATAGACCTAAGGAATAAATGAATGATGGTAAAATAAATGAAAAAGATAGAAATACTAATAATTTTCACGATAGGGGCAAAACGATCATTTTGAATCTCTAGTCAAAATTTTCAAGTTTTCGTGAACTCGAGTATTTCTAGACTATTATGGACTTTGTCTTAGTGTTAAAGAAGTAAAAAGGTTGTATAAAGGTAAAGGGAAGACAAAGTGACCATGTTAAGGGTATTTTGGTAATTTCGTGAGAAATTGGATAAACATTAGGTATAAATATCTAAGTTTCTAGCAACTTCTTCTTCTTCTTCTTCCCTTCTCACATTTTCTCACCTTCCATGGGAGCTTGCTTTGAAACCTCCATAAATTTTCTCAAGTTATCCCCAATTTTCATGCTTTCGTGCACCTTTTTACAAAGTCCTTTGTGCTTTTTTACTCTGTCACCTTAAAACCCTCAAAAGCCTTTCCTTAATACTTCCTCTCACTAGCTAGACGTTCTAGGGAGAGAAAGAAAGATTTTTCACAATAGTTTGAAACCTTTTGAAATGGAATTCAATTACAAAGCTACCAAGGTGAGTAATGAAATTGAGTTGATTTTTAAGTTGTTGAGAATGGCTAATGGTTAGATTTGTGAGTGTTTTGCAGTTGAGGTGGTTTATTCATTTTAGTGTGACTAGAATAGTGAAAATAGGTAGCCACTCAATGGTAGTTGTAAGCTAGCTAGGAATAACTAGTAGAACATGATTTAACAGATAGCTTTTAGAATTATGGTTATGTGAATTGAGTTGATTTGTGATGCTATTATGTGTGATAGGTTCCAACGAGACCCCATATCTCCATTTGGACCATTAGTGGGAGTTGGAGCCAATTTAAGAATCAACGAGGACCGGTGAGTGAACTTGCATTAAAATGTTTTAGGATAAATGTATATGTGTTTAACTGAATCACCTGAAATGTTTTATCGAACTTTTTTTTAAAATATGCTTGGGAACAAGCCCTTGATGAAATGTTTTTATATGGTAAAATATGTGATATAATGAAACCATATGTTCCTATATTATGTGGATATGTATGTTATGCTTTGAGTGATAATGTTATATAATAACTATAATCATGCATGTGTAGTGTGGGAGTGCACGTGGCTGTGCCGGTGGTGTGCGGTGTGAGAGTGCACATGCCGAAAATGATGTGGGCGGGAATGCATATTATGATACTGAAATGTGCGAGTAAGGAGTGCACATGATGATATTGAAATGTGCGAGTAGGGAGTGCACGTGATGATATTGAAATGTGCGTGTAGGGAGTGTACATGAGCTAAGTGAAGCAGCGGGGGTGTACATGTATATTTATATATATGCTATAAACAGGTTATGAAAATAAAAAATGTGATTGCACTATATGCTACAAAATGCCTTTCCGCTGTAGCGAGAAACCCTCTATTTTACTTATCTTGTTTAGATATTTGTTGTAGTTTTCACTCTTTTCAGTTCCATCGTGGATTATAAATCCTTCAACTTAAGGGATTAAATAATCAAGGGTTGAAATAAGGGGATTAAACAAGAAATTAAACTAAATCGTATTGTTTTTAAAATAAATGCATCATGTTTTCTAAACTTTCCATACTGCTTGCTTGTTCCCTTCCTATGTTCACTCATTAGGTTTATACTCACTCTTTTTAACTTCATGTTTTACGTTTTCTGAATTGAAAGGTGATTGGATCCTAGTTCGAGGTGCTCTTTCTTATCTATTGTTCAATAGGTTTGCCATGATACTAAGTGTTAGCCACCATGCCCAAAGTCACTCTGCTGATGTTTAGAGTCTTTGAATGTGTACATGTGAACTAAATGTGATCTGCTAAGAATTGTTTGGCAAACTTTTTATGTATATTATGATTGATGAATACCATTATGAGTATATACTTGGATTTTATGAATCGATTTCAATGAATTTATTCTTTGAACATTATGGTTTATGGAACTTAAAAGGGAATATGGATGATAAAGGGGCTGATGTACAGGTTCATATGGAAAGGCTTGCTTAGGCTTGGTGGGCTATGCCCATTGGGCCTATGCGTTAGTCATGGCCCAAAAATTGGGCTATGACAAAATCATTATAAATCCATTTAGAAATCGCCTATCGAAGCTAACAACTCATGCTATCCACAATTACATTTAATGAAATATGTGTGAGACCTCGACCCCTATAGACCCGTAACTAGTGTAGACGCAATAACACAAGTTAGGGGTAATTTCGTCATTTCTCATGATAAGCCCCTAGAAGTAGGCTTTCAAACACCATTAAGGCCTAAGTAGGCCTAAGGCATAAATGAATGATGAAAATAAAGGTGAAATGATGAAGGAAATAAAAATAATGATGATTTTTAAGGTAGGGGCAAAATGATCATTTTCCATCTCGAGTCGAAATTTTAAGTTTCGTGAACCCGAGCATTTCTAGACTATTATGGACTTGTTCCAGTGTCAAAAGAGTAAAAAGATTGCACCAAGAATTGAAGGAGGACAAGCCAACTTGTTAAGGGCATTTTCATGATTTAAGTAGAGTTTGGATAAGCTTTAGCTATAAATATCATTTCTCCAGTAGCTTCTTCTTCTTCTTCCTCCCATCTCACGTTTCTTGCATCCTCCATGGAAGCTTGTTTTAAAACCTCTGTAACTTTTCTCAACATAGCTCTAATTTTCATGCTTTTGTGCACCTATTCACATAATCTTTTGTGCTCTTTCACTCTTTTACTTTAAAACCTTTGAAAAGTCTTACTTCCATACTTCCTCTCACTAGCTAGGTGTTTTAGAGAGAGAAAGAGGGAGTTTCTCTAATAATTTGAAAATTTTTGGAAAAAAATTCAATTACAAAGCTACCAATGTGAGTAGTGAATTAGAGTTGATTTTTAAGTGTTAAGAATGGCTAGTGATTAGACTTGTGAGTGTTTTGTTGTTGAGGTTATTTATTCATTTAGAGTGATTAGGATAGTGAAAATAGATAGCCACTTAATGGCGATTGGAAGCTAGTTAGGAGATAACTTTCAGAATTTATAGTTATGTAAATTAAGTTAATTGCGATGCTAATGTGATGATAGGTTCCAACGAAGCCCCACTGCCCCATTTGGACAATTAGAGGAAGTTGGAGTTGGGTAAAGATTTAACAAATACCGGTGAGTGAATTTGCATTTAAATGTTTTGGGATTAAGGTATATGTGTTTGATTAAATCCATTGAAATATTTTATTTGTTTTTCTCTAAAATATGCATGAGAACAAGCTTTTAATGAAACGTTTTCTGTTATGGAATACGACTGTGATGAATCCATGTGCCCTGTGTTATGTTGATATATATATATATATATATATATCTAAATATATATGATATGTATTGATAGTAATATTGTATGTAATTATAACCGAGCATGTGCACGATGTGGGTTNATGTGCCCCTGTGTTATGTTGATATATATATATATATATATATATATCTAAATATATATGATATGTATTGATAGTAATATTGTATGTAATTATAACCGAGCATGTGCACGATGTGGGTTGTTTATTCAAGATTTTGTCTCAGTACCATAGATTTGAGAATTATTATATTTCATAAATATATTTGACACATTTTAATTAGTTGGTTAAGATATATGTTTTGAGCCTTGCAAGCCTGTAAGGTTTATCTTGCAGGTGTGCGGTGTCTGTTGTGCTTCAAGTCTGGGGGCGTGACACATTCAAGTCAAGGTAACATGGGGTATCGTTAGCTAGTAATTACCTCTTAGCCTACCTCTTGCTGCACCTAACTATTTTCTTGTTATCATTTTGAGGGTAACCACGGCTTATTGGCTAGTTGATACCATCATCCGAGATATACTTACAACAACGTTTTGCTCATGTTATTAATTAGATGGAATATATTGGCCTTCGGGTTTGATTCTCATAGTCATGGACGTAGGAGATTTTTGGCTTGTTTATAGGAGAGTTGCCAACCAAATATTACATAGAAATTCTCCAATCAACGTGATCGCATGGGTCTCATTTCAAGTTTTGAAGATTTCTTAAACTTGGTAATCTCTCTTCTATAAAACCATTTGCTCACTTGATGACCTTCATCATCGATGATCGAATTTTCCCTCTAAGCAAACAATGCATATAATTTCTAGAACCACTCAATCGATCTTTTTGTTTGAGATATGGCTTCAAAGCTCATAGCATCAACTGCTCTATTTCTCTCCTTCAACCTTCTGTTCTTGGCTTTTTCCGTCAGCTCTTGCAATATTGATTACCCATCGAATGACGATGCTAAAACCAACTCTCACGATTCATCAAACAGAGTCAGAAAATTTTGCATGATTTATTAAATGGAGATTCATCAAATGATAAGGGATTGATAAACTTCAATGATTTATCAAATGAAATTGGAGATAACTCCAATGATAATTCAAAAGATTCCACAGCAAATTCGGAAAAACCTGTTATTATCTTTCTAGTAGCAGCCATGGTCCTTGGTGCCCTCAGCCATCAGGGCAAGTCCACTTGTAATTCCCTCAACCTGGGTGTCTGTGCTAATCTGCTGAATGGCTTGGCGAAGGATGAGGTTGGTGACGTACCAACCAAACCATGCTACTCCCTCATTCAAGGCTTGGCTGATCTTGAAGTTGCTGCTTGCCTTTGCACTGTACAAAAGAAGGCATTCTATCAACTCCACAGAACAAGAATATAATGCCATTGAGATATGACAAAAGAAGTCAAAAACGCTAACCCAGAATCTGCAGTACAGCTTCACATCACTCTTGGCACTCGGCAAAAAATCACATATGCGGCCCCCACTGAGCTTGAAGCAGAATGACCTCTCAATGGCAAGCCAAGAGTGACCCTCCCATGAAAAGACCTGCATTAAACAACCTGTACAGCCTCCAGAATAAGCATAAAAACGTAAGAAGAAACAACCAGTAGGATCAATCCAACAGTCATACACATATCTCTCACAAACAAGTTTTCTCAGAATTAATGTCAGGATTCAAGGTCCAAAGAAGTTCCACCACCCTCTGAACACCTGTTTTAGTGAGGTTGTTGGGTATACGTCATTTGCCGACCTTGGGGTTTTCCTAATTTCCCATTTTTTCAACCTGATCTCCCTTATGACTAAGTTGTATTATTCAAATATACTGAACAAAGAGATTCATTTAATTAGAATAAAAAACCAATTAAAAATAGTAAGTTGCCACTTTGTTAGCTATACTTAATAAAGTAATGTCCAAATAAATGCAAGCATAAATATCTCATCATGAATGCTATCACTACATGAAGCAAGAAAGCATTTCAAGTAAATTAAGAAGCATTTAAGCATTTAATGGTTAATGGTGTAACAAGCATAAGGTAAAATGGTCTAGTAAATAGAAGGTTAAATAAAGAGGTTGTGCCTCCACATTTTGTAGCCAATCCCTTAGATATCATGTATATATATTAAGCACCAAAGTCGACCAGTTAAAATTTTACAAGTTAAAAAAATACAATTAAGTCAGTTAAAATGGAATTAATTAATTAAATTTAATTAATTGATTAAGTCAATTAAAGGTCAAAGTCGGTCAATTTGATTAAATCTCTCAAGAAAGTCAGTTACTAGAATTTTTTTGAATGATTTAACCTTCTTAATCGATTGCTCACCCTTAATCTTAAGCTCAAAATTATATTGTTGAAATCAGACATAGAATTATATTTACAAGGGGATGCTAACATCTATGAATATCAGCATATGCAAGTGGTAAAGTAAATTACACCATTACTTTATGATCAAGGAGAAGTCAAGATTTCAACTTTGAAGAGCTGAGATAAAAGTAATTGTCACGACCCGAAATTCCCATCGAGCCCGTGACAACCGTCGTGATGTCTCGATTGACATTCATTACTTGGAATGCCAACCAAAACCTCGTAAGGCTTTCACATCAATTTTACTTCTCCTCTGTGAGCAACAGTTATTAAATATCATGTTTTAAAGAAATATAGACCAATTTCAAATCAAAACAATCAAAAAGTAATTTCTACTATGCAGGGGTATTTTGGTCATTTTACTCAAGATTTTTGAACCCTGGTAAAAATATGATATATGAGTAATAAACATCCATTTCATGTCTAAAAATAAGTTTCGTTGTCTAATTCATCAATTTAAAGTGAAATTATAGCTATTCAAATTAAATAAAAATATTAAATAAAATATTTCATTTTCTTATAAAACAATATTTATATAACTCTGCGTAAATAATTTGTGTAGCGTTAAAGCACAATAAATTCATACATACAGTGGCACACGCAGCCAGGTATACAAAATATTCTTCAATGACATGTGGGCCCCCAAAATAAACATATATGTACTATAGACCTGCGATTTCTAAGGATGCAAACCTAAAAGCAAACCCTCAACATAATCAGCGGTCTACAGACTGCCCTGAGCCTGAAATGGGTGAAAAGAATGGGTGAGTTTTTATAAACCTAGTGAGTAAGCAAATTTCATCTAAAACATCTAAAGCCGAGTAAATTGAGACAATTTAAAATATCTCATCATAATATAATTCATAACATTAAATCTCTTTTCAACCCATGTAAATCAATTTCATTTCATCAAAATCAACAAGGCTTATGATTCTCTTAAAAACTTGGCTCATGCCAAAAACTTGCACTCGGTGACACCTTGAGCCGAGGCATCCAACCGAGTCCACCAAGGCTATTAAAATAACATATGAGTATAAAACTCATTTTTTTTACATTTAAAAGCATAGCCATTCCTTGGCGTTGGCTGAGTTTCATCTTCTCGTGGTGGTTCGGTGTGAAGTGAACTCTAACGTTACCTTAGGAGATACCCTCTACGCCTCTCGTACTAAGGTAAAATATAACAGAGTTTACTGTGCCCCTCTCATAGGCTGGTCCACGAAAACCCACCCACTGCAGTAAGCTAATCAAATAACCCACCAAATCAATAAAAATTTCGGTAGCATGACATGGTTAATATAGCATTACCAGCTTGTCAAGGCAAAGCAAAATAGTTCATATATTCCACACAAACACAAATCCAGCCATGCTTGCCATCACATTGTCCTAAGCCATCAATTCAAATCATATGTCAAAACATATATATAACACAAGTATACACTCTCCACTTACTCAATTTCCAAAACCAGTATTCAATTTCAAAACGAATTATAAATCTCATTTCGTTTAATCAACACTTCAATTATAAAATATAATAGTTTGCAATTTAAATTGATTTTTCTTTAAACCATAAAAACGAGTATAAACTTCTTTAGATAGTTAAGATGAAAGTCTGATTACTCACAATTGCAGGAGTTTGGAGTACTCCTATTCTTGGTCCTTGGGTACGATATCTTTACCCTTATCAAAGGGCTCACCACCTATACATAATACACGACACGTAATCAATATATTTGTGTTAAACCGTCATAAGACTATTTCAGGCTCTATATGAATGCATGAAATGGAAAGAGAATTGTTCGAATAATCACTTAAAGATAGTGTTCTAGTGGGTTCAATTATGATCGGACTGAACTTGTATTCGACCTAACTCAAGCTATACACTGTTGAATTAACCAAAACATCCGATTCAACTTCAAATATATTCATTACACTTCCAATATTCCAAATACACCAAAGTTGTAAAGCCTGACCTTATAAAATACTCGTCATGACATACATGTAATGGATAGCATGTTTGCATGCTAGGAGAGTCTCGAAAAATTTACAAAAGTAGATATTGTATCTAGAGATACAACAAAGTTGATTTAAGCCTCGAACTAGATCAAATAGAAATTTTAAGGTGAAATTAAGAGCGTCACAGTCCAAGGATGACTCAAAATGGTAATTTGGAGTTTGAGGATCAATTTGGAGTCAAACCAAAATTTTCACTATCAGGGGTAAAATGATCATTTACCACCTACGGACAAAATGAGAACTTTTAGAAAAGATTTTTCAGCCCCATTTGACTTATTAGAGTATGATTTGAGTATTGGAGTATGATTTGAGGTTAAGAAGTGAAAATAATTATAATCCCGGTATTTTTCGGAGCATAGGGGTAAAATGGTAATTTTACTACTCCGGGGGCAAAATAGTAATTTTCCACCACCAGGACATTTGTCCAGAACATGGTCTTCCCTTATCCTCATATTTGACCTTTGACTAATCATGTGGTGGAGATAAAAGGTTTAAAATTTTAAAGTTTTAAAAATGGACCAATAAAAAAATGACAAGTGTCAAGCTTAGGATATTTTATTATTTAACTAAAAAAAATCAGCATAAATCAGCCATTATCACTCCCAACATTCAGCCAAGCAACGAAGAGAAGAAAAGAAAAGAAAGAAAAACCCTAGGGAGGAAAAACTAAGAAAAAATTGTTGAATTTTCAAGAAATTGGTGACTAAAGGTAAGATTTTTAATATTAAGTTTGAAATTCATTTTGCCCATGCATTCTTTTCCATTCTCCATGAATTAAATTCAAGTTTTCATGAGGGGCAATATGCTGGCCAGATTTAGAGAGAGAAAGTTGGTGATGGATTTAGTTGAATTTCAAGGTAACTTAGTGTTTTTAGGTGTTAAGTAACATTTAGTATGAAAATTAAACAAGAAATCCACATACCCATTATAGAACCTATCTTGGCTGAATTTTATGGGTGAGATTTGATGATGAATTAGGTTGTTTTTCATGCCCTTTAGATTGTATTTGGTGCTTAGGAATACCGAAAATCAAAAATGGGTACCGAAAAATTTTACTCCCATTAGTTAGTAATTTGCACAATAATGAGGGATATTTTGGTAATTGCACTTAGAATAGATTTTTAGTGAACTGTGTGGAATTTTGGGGAGTACTAGAAGTGCAATAAATTAATTGGAATCGAATTGGACATTTAGACCGATTAAATAATGTATAGTGCGCGATAGGCAGAATACCTCCCATTTCATTGCATGCATTCATATAGAACATAGAATAGTTTTGTAACGATTTAGCATAAGTATATTAAATTTCCTATTACATATTATGTATAGGTGGTGAGCCCTCGAATAAGGGCAAAGGTATTGCACCCGAGGATCAAGACTATGAGTGTTGTATATTCCCGTCAAAGTGAGTAACCACTGTTCATCTTATCTATCTAGAGTATTTTTACAATCGTTTTTATGATTTTAAGAATATTGAACCTAAATGAATTTTATGTTTTATGACTAATAACCGATTTAAGGAATAAGGTTTTTGACTTATTTTACAATTCAATAATGTTTTTGAAAATGTGAGTATGTGGAGACTAACCTTTGATGTTGCCTATATATTTGAGTTTACGTACCTATGTTTAGAATTGATGATTTATGAACTGATACGTGATGACATATGTGGCTGGGTTTTTGGATTGTGAAATATATAAATTGTTTGTTTTCCTTTGACAGGCTGGGTTGTATTATGTTAGCCACGTTATGCTGTCAAAATTTTATTGATTGGTGGGTTATTTAATTAGCCACTGCAGTAGGCGGGTTTCCGTGGACCAGCCTATTAGAGGGGCACAGTAAACCCCGTTATATTTATCTTAGTATGAGAGGCGCGAAGGATATCTCCTAAGGTACGATAGAGTTCACTTCACACCGAACCACCACTTGAGGATGAACTCTGCCAACACCAAGAGATGGCTAAACTATGTTTTTATGAGTAGTTGTTAACTTAATAACCTTGGCGGACTCTGTTGAATGCCTCGGTCAAGGTATCACCGAGTATGATTTTTGGCACGAGCCAAGTTTTTTTAAGAAAATCATAAGTCATAATGTGTATTATAATGAAATGTGTTGTTTTATATGATTTGAATCAAGTAGAAAATGTTGTGGATTATGGTATGATGAAAAGTTAACTGTCTCCATTTACTCGGCTTTAGATGTTAATGACGGACTTTGTTTACTCACTGAGTTTATGAAAACTCACTCTTTCTTTTTTTTAACCATTTCAGGTTCAGGATAATCTGTGGGCAGTCGATTTCATCAAGGATTTCTTTTGGACTTACTTCCTTGGAAATCGTAGATCTACATTCTTGCACACTTTTGGTTATCTCGGTGTCCATATGCCACTGTAGGATAATTTTGAATACCTGGTTTACTGAATCACTATGTCTATGAATTTATTTTGTTCTTACGCTACAAAAATTATTTATGCATAGTTCTATAAAAATTATTTTATAAGAAAATGGAATATATTATCGATATTTGTATTTAGTCTAATTAGCCAACTTTTCACTCCAAATGGATGATTTAGATTACAAAAATTTATTTTTAAACGGAAATGGATATCTTTCTACCATACGTTGTATTTTTATCAGGTTTCAAAATTTTTGGGTAAAAATGACCAAAATACCCTTGTGTGGAAAAAATTTTATTTTGATTGTTTTCGATCTAAAATAGTTTATATTCTCTTAAAACTCGATATTTAGTAACTATTGCTCACAAGGGAATTGGAAAACTAATACAAGAGCCTTGCGAGGTTTCGGTTGACATACTGTGTAATGAATGATTACCGAGACTTCACGGCGGCTGTCACGAGCCCGAAGGGAGTGCCTGGTCGTGACAATTCATGTGGTATCAAAGCTTTTGGTTTTAAAGTTATTTTAAAAACTACAGTGTCAATGTGGCCCCAAGTTAGATTAGATTGAGTTGAATGCATATAGTTGCATATAGAACTTAAAGTCATCAAGTTTGTTTTGTCTTTTCTTATGTATCATCATGCCTCCTCAACGTGGACACTCACCTCTCTAGACCAGTTGGGAGGGGAAAAGGTCATTCTCAACATAATCAACCAGATCCTGTATAGGGGGAATCGACTGCGTCTACTCTTTGGGCAACACCTGCTATTGAACCGACTGAGACTCCTCCACATCCTCCACCACCTACCAATATTCCTGATGTCCCTGCCATGTCTTCTAAGGCAATACAGGCATTGGCAGCTTTTCTTACTACTATTACTGGCCAAACCCAAGCTAGTCAAGTTCCTCATGTTGTTCTTCCGACTGCTCCTTTAGTACCACCAGCTCCACTTCCTGTTCCACCACCGGTACCTGATGTTTCCATTTCCCAGAAGCTTAAGGAAGCTAGGCAACTCGGTTGCATTTCTTTTACAGTTGATTTGGACGCAACCGCAGCTAAGGACTGGATCATTAAGGTATCAGAGACACTTAATGATACGAGACTAGAGGATGATATGAAATTGATGGTGGCCACTAGATTTCTTGAGAAAAAGGCCCGTACTTGGTTTGTACTCAGTGAAGTCTCATTTTACTACTCCTCCGACCTAGTTAGATTTTTTGTGAGAGTTCGACGGTCAGTATTATACTCATTTTTATCAAAAGGAAAAGAAGAGGGAATTCTTAAGCTTGAAACAAGGGAGCTCGACAATAGAGGAGTATGAAGCTCGTTTTAACAAGCTAATGTCTTATGTGCCCAATCTGGTGAGGACTAAGTAGGATCAGGCTACTTATTTTGAAGAAGGGCTCCGAAATGAAATCAGAGATCGGATGACAGTGACAGGTAAAGAGCCGTATAAAGAGGTTGTGCAGATGGCTCTGCGGGCTGAGAAACTTACAACTAAAAACAGGCAAATCCAGGCTGAGTTTGCCAAAAGGAGGAATCTGAATATATCTTTCGATTAACCCTTGAAGAAGGGTAGGGATTTATCTACTTCGGGGAGTACCACCACAGTTTCAGTAGCATCTACCCGACCCCCATCTCAGCAGTCGCAACAGAGGCCTTCTAGATTTAGTAGGTCAACGACGAGTACTCTTGGAAAGAGCTTTGAGAGTTTTGAGAAATGCCGAAATTGTAGAAAAGTTCATCCCAGACCGTGCAAAGAACTTGCATGATGTTTTCAGTGTGGATAGCAAGGTCACATAAGGAGTGCTTGTCCACAGTTAATGCCAGCTACTACAGCTATTTCATCTCCTCCGATTCGTACCGACACACAGAGAAGAATTTTTCTAGGTCACAACCGCTGCAGGGTGTTGTGATACGATCTGACATGGGGAGTAATACCCTGGCACATCCATCTTTTAGACCATAGGCTCACACTCCGATGAGAGTTTTTGCAGTGACGGAGGAAGAAGCCCGAGTTCGACCCAATGTCGTGACAGGTACTATGTTTGTATTTGACAAAGAAGCTCATGTTTTAATTGATTTTGGTTCAGATAAATCTTATGGGAGCACGACATTTGCATCTTTCTCTGATAGAAACTTGTCACCTTTAGAGGAAGAGATTGTAGTCCATACCCCTCTAGGAGAACAATTGATTAGAAACACTTGCTATATAGATTGTGGGAAAATGGTTGGTGAGGAAGAATTCAAAGCTGACTTAATTCCTTTAGAGATTCGAGATTTTGATTTAATATTAGGCATGGATTGGTTAACTGCACATCATTCGAATATGGATTATTTTAGGAAAGAAGTTGTTCTTCAGAATTTGGAGGGAGTAAAGATTGTATTTGCAGGGGAACGTCTAGTATTACCGTCTTGTGTAATCTCGACCATCAAAGCTTTGAAAATGGTGCAGAAAGGGTATCCAGCTTATTTGGCTCATGTGATTGATACTTCAAAGGGGGAACCTAAGTTAGAGGATGTCCCAATAGTTAGTGAGTTTCTTGATGTATTTCCTGATGAGTTACCGGGACTACCTCCTGATCGAGAGCTTGAGTTCCCTATTGATTAACTTACGGGTATCGCACCTATTTCTACCCTTCCATATAGAATGGCTCCGGCAGAGTTGAAGGAACTGAAGGTCCAGTTGCAAGATTTGGTAGATAAGAGTTTCATCCACCCTAGCACTTCTCCTTGGGGAGCACCAATTCTATTTGTAAAGAAGAAGGATGGCACTATTCGATTGTATATCACTTACCGTCAGCTGAACCTAGTAACCATAAAAAATAAATATCCTTTACCCCAAATTGATGATCTTTTTGATCAATTACGAGGTGCAATGTTGTTCTCTAAGATTGATTTGAGGTTTGGGTATTATCAGTTGAAGATTAAGGAGCAGGATGTACCCAAGACTGCTTTTAGGACGCATTATGGGCATTATGAGTATCTGGTGATGCCGTTTGGTTTGACTAATGCCCCGGCATCTTTTATGGATCTTATGAACAGGGTGTTCCATCTGTACTTGGCTAAGTTCGTGATAGTGTTCATAGATGATATCTTGGTGTACTCAAGGGACGATGATGAACACGCTAAGCATTTACGCATTGTGCTACAAACCTTGCGTGAGAGACAACTATATGCCAAATTTTCCAAATGTGAGTTCTGGTTGAAGGAAGTGGTTTTCTTGGGACATGTTGTGTCTGGAGCTGAAATTTATGTCAATCCCAAGAAGATTGAGGCAATCTTACAATGGGAGCAACCAAGAACGGTAACAGAGATTCGTAGTTTTCTTGGCTTAGCTGGTTATTATCAGAGGTTTGTTCAAAGATTCTCATTGATAGGTACTCCTCTGACTCGTTTGACTCGTAAAGGAGTTAAGTTTGAGTGGGATGACATACGTGAAAGTCGATTTCAGGAGCTAAAGAACCGGCTGACCTTTGCTCCAGTTTGACACTTCCTGTTAGTGGGAAAGAATTTGTGATGTACAGTGATGCCTCTAAATTGGGATTAGGATGCGTGTTAATGCAGGATGAAAAAGTGGTAGCTTATGCTTCTCAACAGTTGAACAAGCATGAGATGAATTACCCTACCCACGATTAGGAGTTAGCAACAGTAGTCCTTACATTGAAAATCTGGAGGCATTACTTATATGGTGAGCGTTGTCGGATTTTTACTGATCATAAGAGTTTGAAATATTTGCTCACCCAGAAAGTGCTTAACTTGGGACAGAGACGATGGTTGAAGTTGATTAAGGATTACGACTTGATGATTGATTATCATCCGGGGAAGGCAAATGTTGTGGCGGATGCCTTAAGTCGAAAATCTTCATTGTCGTTAGCAACACTTCGGAGTTCTTATTTTTCAATGTTACTTAAGATGAAATCTTTAGGGATTCAGTTGAATAATGATGAGGATGGAACTCTACTTGCTAGTTTTGTTGTGAGACCTTCATTATTGAATCAGATTAGAAAATTGCAAATATTCGATGATCAGTTGAAACAAGAAGTTCAAAAGTTGCAAGATGGAGAAACTAGTGAGTTTAGACTCAGTGATGATAGTACCTTGATGTTTAGAGACCAAGTTTGTATCCCTAAGGATAACCAATTGAGACAAGCGATTTTAGAAGAAGCTTATTCTTTCACCTATGCTTTACATCTCAAAAGCACCAAGATGTATCAGACTATTAAAGAAAGTTATTGGTGGTCGAGTATGAAACGAGACATAGCATAGTTTGTAGCGAAATGTCTCACATGCCAACAGATCAAGGCAGAGCATCAAAAACCATCTGGTACTCTTCAGCCTTTACCTATCCCTGAATGAAAATGGGAGCACGTGACAATGGATTTTATGCTAAGTTTGCCACGTACGCAGAGTGGGAAGGATGCTATTTGGGTGATTGTAGATAGATTGACTAAGTCCGCCCATTTCTTGGCTATTCATAGCACATATTCCATTGAAAAACTGGCTAGATTATATATAGATGAGATAGTGAGATTACATGAAATTCTAGTTTCCATCGTGTCAGATCGAGACCCTCGATTCACCTCACGATTCTGGCCAAAATTCCAAGAAGCTCTCGGAACTAAGTTAAGATTTAGTACTACTTTTCACCCACAGACGGATGGTCAATCTGAAAGGACCATTCAGACTTTGGAGGATATGCTACGGGCTTGTGTCATTGACTTTACTAGGAGTTGGGATAGACATTTGCCGTTTGTGGAGTTTGCTTATAACAACAGCTTTCAGTCTAGTATAGTGATGGCACCATACGAGGCTTTATATGGGAGAAAATGTCGAACTCCACTTTGCTGGGATGAAGTGGGTGAGAGGAAATTGGTTAATGTGGAATTGATTGATCTGACCAATGACAAAATCAAGGTTCTCAGAGAGCGGTTAAAGACAACTCAATATAGGCAGAAGAGTTATTCTGATAAACGAAGGAAAGATTTGGAGTTTGAAGTCGATAATAAAGTTTTTCTTAAGGTTTCTCCTTGGAAAGGTAATAATTTGAATACTTTGAAGTATTAAATCTTATTGATTATACTATTATGATAAATTGTGGTATTTTATTGGATAATAAAAAGGTGTGATTCAATTCACGAAGCGGGGAAAGCTTAATCCGAGATATATTAGACCCTTTCGTATCATTGCAAGGATTGGGCTAGTGGCTTACAGACTTGAATTACCCCTAGAGTTGGATCGGATTCATAATGTCTTCCATGTCTCGATGTTGAAAAAGCATGTTCCTGATCTTTCCCATATTCTAGAGACACCTCCAATTGAGTTGCATGAACATTTGAAGTTCGAAGTGCAATCGGTACGTATTCTAGATCGAAAGGATCGAGTGTTGAGGAACAAGAGCATTCCAATGGTGAAAGTATTGTGGAAAAATGCTCGAATGGAAGAGATGACGTGGGAAGTCGAGCGCCAGATGAGAAACCAATATCCACATCTTTTCTTCGAATCCGGTAAGTGAAATTTTGAGGTCAAAATTTTATTTTAAGGGGGGTAGTGCTGTAAAGCCCGACCTTATAAAATACTAGTCATGACATACATGTAATGGATAACATGTTTGCATGCTAGGAGAGTTCCAAAAAATTTACAAAAGTAGGTATTGTACCTAGAGATACAACAAAGTTGATTTAAGCCTCGAACTAGATCAAATAGGAATTTTAAGGTGAAATTAAGAGTGTCACAGTCCAAGGATGACTCAAAATGGTAATTCGGAGTTTGAGGATCAATTTGGAGTCAAACCGGAATTTTCACTATCTAGGGGCAAAATGATCATTTGCCACTTGCGGACAAAATGGAAATTTTTAGAAAAAGATTTTTTGGCCCCATTTAAATTATTAGAGTATGATTTGAGGTTAAGAAGTGACAAAAATTGTAATCCCGGTATTTTTCGGAGCATAGGGGTAAAATGGTAATTTTGCCACCTCAGGGCAAAACAGTAATTTTCCACCACCAGGACATTTGTCCAGCACATGGTCTTCCCTTATCCTCATTTTTGACCTTTGACTAATCATGTGGTGGAGATAAAAGGTTTAAAATTTTAAAGTTTTAAAAATAGACCAATAAGAAAATGACAAGTGTCAAGCTTAGGATATTTTATTATTTAACTAAAAAAAATAGCATAAATCAGCCATTATCACTCCCAACATTCGGCCAAGTAACGAAGAGAAGAAAAGAAAAGAAAGAAAAACCCTAGAGAGGAAAAACTAAGGAAAAATTGTTGAATTTTCAAGAAATTGGTGACTAAAGGTAAGATTTTTAATATTAAGCTTGAAATTCATCTTGCCCATGCATTCTTTTCCATTTTTCATGAATTAAATTCAAGTTTTCATGAGAGGCAATATGCTGGCCAGATTTAGAGAGAGAAAATTGGTGATGGATTTAGTTGAATTTCAAGGTAACTTAGTGTTTTTAGGTGTTTAGTAACATTTAATATGAAATTAAACAAGAAATCCACATACCCATTATAGAACTTATCTTGGCTGAATTTTATGGGTGAGATTTGATGATGAATTAGGTTGTTTTTCATGCCCTTTAGATTTTATTTGGTGCTTAGGAATACCGAAAATTGAAAATGGGTACTGAAAAATTTTACTCCCATTAGTTAGTAATTTGCACAATAATGATGGATATTTTGGTAATTGCACTTAGAATAGATTTTTAGTGAACTGTGTGGAATTTTGGGGAGTACTAGAAGTGCAATAAATTAATTGGAATCGAATTGGATGTTTAGACCGATTAAATAATTTATAGTGCGCGATAGGCTGAACACCTCCCATTTCATTGCATGCATTCATATAGAACATAGAATAGTTTTGTGACGATTTAGCATAAGTATATTAAATTTCTTGTTACACATTATGTATAGGTGGTGAGCCCTCGGATAAGGAAAAAGGTATTGCACCCGAGGATCAAGACTAGGAGTGTTGTAAATTCCCGTCAAAGTGAGTAACCACTGTTCATCTTATCTATCTAGAGTATTTTTACAATCATTTTTATGAATTTAAGAATATTGAACCTAAATGAATTTTATGTTTTATGACTAATAATCGATTTAAGGAATAAGGTTTATGACTTATTTTACAATTCAATAATGTTTTTGAAAATGTGAGTATGTGGAGACCAACTTTTGATGTTGCCTATATATTTGAGTTTACGTACCTATGTTTGGAATTGATGATTTATGAACTGATACGTGATGACATATGTGGCTGGGTTTTTGGATTGTGAAATATATAAACTATTTATTTTTCTTTGACAAGCTGGGTAGTATTATGTTAGCCACGTTATGCTGTCAAAATTTTATTGATCGGTGGGTTATTTAATTAGCCACTGCAGTAGGTGAGTTTCCGTGGACCAGCTTATTAGAGGGGCACGGTAAACCCCGTTATATTTACCTTAGTATCAGAGGCGCGAAGGATATCTCCTAAGGTATGATAGAGTTCACTTCACGTCGAACCACCACTTGAGGTTGAACTCTGCCAACGCCAAGGGATGGCTAAACTATGTTTTTATGAGTAGTTGTTAACTTAATAACCTTGGCGGACTCGGTTGAATGCCTCGGCCAAGGTATCACTGAGTATGATTTTTGGCACGAGCCAAGTTTTTGCAATGTCATAAAAGTTGAAAGAGGTGTAGGTGGAGTTTACCCTTATTGTGTTTATGGATTGAATTATATGCTATTGGATGAATGATACAATTTTATGTTTTCTTCAACAGTGAAAAGTTTGAACTCCATTATATTTATCAATACTATAGTATCTGTTTGTTTCAAGCTGAGAGCTATTGACTTCCCTATTGATATCAAACTGCATAGTATCAACGGACAAATTTTGTTTGATGTAATTATGGTCAGAAAGCACTAATGATCTTGCACTGAGTTTTTATAGGGTAAGACTTAGTTTTTAAAACTGCCCACCTTGCTTTGAGCAATCCAAACATCCTATGACATTTTTAGCTCGTGAGTGCTTCATGTTAAAGATTTCATGAGCATTAATGGGTTTTTGCCCTTGCCCCCACTTGTTCAAAGGATACCTCTTGCCCTCTACAAGGGGTTAAAAGCCCTTTTCCATTTTTGTAACCAGTGTCACATAAGTAATAGTATCTTATAATATAATATAATTGATTCAATTAGTTCTAATATGAATGAATTTTGACTTTATAAGAGAAGAAAGGTCAATTTTACTTTATATGAATTATTTATACCTTTTAGAACTTTTAAGTCATTTCTTCTGGAAATGGATTTCACAATACTCTAGAATCAATAGTTGAATCTTCTCACCCAAACAAGACATAAATAATTGACATGTCTCGGGTTCAAACACCTAAGACATAAGTAGGAATTTTACCTTTGCAACTTCAATACCTAGGTTTCTCAATCATTTACATTGACTCATATATGTCACATCAAGTGTCCTAACTTATTTATATACAAAAAAATCAACCTAATTTAAAATAATATTATAACGGAACATGTAATAGCAAAATAAAAGCCTTTCTGTTGTTGCCACATACCTTGAATGTCACGACCCCATTTCCCGGGCCATGATCGGCACATGAGCTCAATGAGCATAGCTCACTAAGCCCAAGGAAGCCTATCCATTTACCTTTGCATAACAAATTTATCATATCATGCAAACACACACACCTTTTCTCGGGTGTGAACATAGCCAAAACATAATTGCATTATCGATAATAATATACAAGCACTATACCAGTCATGTATTTAGCAATTTACATTGCATACACATTTTCACATTGTTAGATTGTATTCACAATACAAAAGGACCCATGGCTTCCAGCGGAGACATTTACAATAAAAGGGATTACTATCGAATGCCAGACACCTACCCAAGAGATGCACTACGGGGACTCCTCGATCTAGGGTCCAAAAGTCACCTGATCTGAAAACATGAATTTTTATAAAACGTGAGTACTATACTCAGTGAGTGAACAAGAAGGGAACAATCATACAATAAGGAATGTTTATCGAAATCATGATGCATTCATTTTCTCAAAACCATGCAATTGTTTTAGCTCCTTTAAACACCTCATGTAAACCCCACATTAGTAAATCACTTTACAAAAATCCATGCTCAACTAAGGTACCAAAGAAATGGGATATATGGCAAAAACCCACAAGATAGCAAAATGGACAGAAATGTTTCTCGCTGTAGTGAGATTTATTCTCGCTGCAGCGAGAACCAGAACATCAAGGAAAAAGTCTCCTTTTTCCCTTAAAACAAGTCATCCTGCTAAAATAACAATAGCAACATGTAGCACATGTAAACTTCTAAATTTCAACAAAACAAATGCTTACATTTTTGCATTTACAACCATATACCCATCATCAACATGCACACCATCCCATCATCATCATCTCATATGCAATGGCTTATGCTATTGTCACTAGGGGGTGGGAGATCACGAAGCAAGAGGTGCCCTTCACTCCGGATCACGAAGCAACGGAGCAGTCCCTTCCCTCCTCTTCCACGCTTCCCCCCCCTTCACCCGGTAAAAGGTGCACTTCATTCTGGATCACGAAGCAACGGAGCAGTCCCTTCCTTCCTCTTCCAAGCTCTTGGGAGGAGGGGTGGGAGATCACGGAGCATCCCCCCCTTCGTTACGGAGGCAACAACGGCTTAAGCATCCCCCCCTTCACTCGACAAGAGGTGCACTTCACTTTGGATCACGAAGCAACGGAGCAGTCCCTTTCCTCCTCTTCCAAGCTCCTGGGCGGAGGGGTGGGAGATCACGGAGTATCCCCCCCTTCGCTACGGAGGCAACAACGACTTATGTGCACTCCCACTCACACATAGTCAGATCAGCAACGACTTATGTGCACTCCAACTCGCACATAGTC
>NC_030855.1:9593005-9635237 GCF_000208745.1 Theobroma cacao
GCCATTTTCCTTGAAATAAAAACAATCCCCCATTGATATTCAGCCCTCATGGTTCGACCAACAAGGAACCCTAGAGAAATTGAATATTTCTTTTGTGTTTTTGTTCATAACCATGCTTAACTATCCCTAAACACTAACATAGTCTAAAATCAAATTATTCCAACAACAATTCCTCTTCCATACTCATTTTTCAGAATTGAATTCATCATGATAACTCAATATTCAACCATGGAAATCAAGAACAAAAGCATGGGTAAGCTAGGTATCAAGGAGAATTAAAGAAATTTTAACTTACCTAACTTGTTTCCTTGAATTCCAACACTTTCTCTTTGATTTTTCCCACCTAGGGCTTGTTCTTCCTTGCTTTCTCTTCTCTTCTGGTTTGGCTGAACACTATAGGAGAAATGGGCTGATTTTTATGCCTTTTATAAAGAAAATAATGAATGGATGAGATTTTGACACATGTCACCATTCCATTGGTCCATGTGTCATACTTAGCCATTAAGCAATCTCTCTCCACCACACATTTCTTATGTTTATCCATTTACAGGATGAATAAAATCCCTTGGCCTTGACAAGTGCTGGGGCAAAAAATTTACCGATTTGCCCCCGGGACGAAAAAATTACGATTTTGCTCCTATACTCTGAAATGTAATGGAATCAAATTATTTCTACTTTTCAACCTCAAATAACACTAACATTGATCAATATTAACCAAATGGGGCAAAAAAGTCATTTTATAAAAATTTTCGTTTAGTCCTATAATGGAAAAATTATCATTTTGCCCTTGTGCTCCAAACTGGACTTTGAACTCCGAATCATTGTTCTCCGCCATTCTGTGGGTTTTAAAATTTTCAAATTCTTTTTAGAATTTCTATTTGAACTAGTTCAAGGCTCGATTTAACTTAGTTGTACTACTCGGTACAATACCGTCTTTTAATCGAGCTTGACAGGGTCTCACATTGAACCACTTCCACCTATCATCATTGAAATTATCTGTCACTGCTTTTAGTTTCCTTAACAACATGGAATGAAGACGCATCACAGAGTTGAGGATGACATGAAACTGTTGATTAATAGTTTCTCCATAATAAGAAAATTGTCTTTTCATAACTTTATTTTTAATTTCATGTGCAATTATATGTAGGAAAATAGCTATCATTTCCTTTACATCCATATTTCTCTATGGTTTAAGTTTACCAACTGTTCTCAATAGGTGACATAACTTATAGAGAGCTCTCCAATCCATCCTAGTGTTTTCTAAGCACCTTAGGTCAGTGGCAATTTCTATTGATATTCAATAATCTAGTATAATGTCTATTCTAAGCATTTCTAATCCATTTTAATGCATTATGAGTCTCTCTGTTTTCAAGCATAAGTATCATTAAAGTAGCACAATTGAATATAACTTTTCAAATACCTTCATTTGCATAATAAGGATAATAAGATTTTACAAATGCTTAAGTCTCGAAACTCAAGCCACTGTTATAAATAATAGTTCAAAAAGTATGCTAGTAAGTTATATAATAAATAATGTCAATGGATTAAAACTTACTTATGTAGCACTTCTTAATCCTTGATCATGTACTTAAATAGTCAAAGATAGCTAGTGAACCCATAAAAGAATGCTTAGGAATATGGTTCTTAAAGGAGACAAGCTTATGCTTATCAACTTTAAGCCTCTTCTCTCAAGCCTGATTCCAAATATTAGAAGCTTTATACAATCTTGAACCAGAAGCTAACAAATAAAAATTGATGCTTATTAGTTATAGGAATTATAATGTCACATAAAGGGATATGGATCTCCAAAAGTTTATTTTGACGTTGGTAAATTAGAACCAATGGCCATTGTCAATAATAGTTATTACTTGGGCCTACTATATATGGTAAAATCAAATACTAATGAAGATGTAAGTACTATCATTTCAAAATCCAAATTAATATACTGGACAGATATTAAACGACAATAGGCAATTTAGAGTTGTGCTAATTGCTAATTGTCTATCTCAAGTCATATGTAAGTATGTAATGTTCTTATATTTTTTTTGCATCAAAAAGAAAGTTATAAAGATGGTTTGATTGTTAATTGACCAAGACTTGTGAATGCATCAGAAGGGAAAATTTGTTTGATTCACTTCAATGATCTAGAAAAGAGGAGTATAACAAGGGCGATGATTAGTAAAAGGTTCACATAAACATAATAAAACTAACATCAGATAACCTCAAAACAAAATATATAATTATCTTAAATAACAAAATTCTTACTATTTCTAATTTTTTTACATAAAATTAATGCCCTAAATTAGTATGAGATATGAAAATAACAACTATAATCACAAAAATGTTGTTTGTAGGTGTACTAGAAATCTAAAAATAGAAGACTTGGTGGTAAAAAAAAAAACACAAGTCTAACCTATCTTAATTGTCTTTTTGTTTTTTTTTTTTTTATGTCGTAACATTTCTTTGTTCAGCAAGTCGCTCTTTTGGTAATACAGAATCATGCGTGATTTTTTTCATAGATGGTCTCTTACCAGGTAAATATATTTAAGATTAAATGTAAGAAAATTGTACATCAATTTCAAAATAATGAAAAGATATTAACAAAGAATAATAATGGATTAAATATAAATCTTAGAATCTCCAGAGATGTGGACTCATTCTAATAATAGGATTTAAAATAGTATTAGGTTGATTTTTTTCATTGCTTTTTTTCTGTTCATGTTGTATCAAAGTTGCATGCATCAACATCACTTTGATTCCTAATAAACCTGAACTTTTTATTATCAACTTAAAATACTTTTGTTGCTCAATGCTGTTAAATTCTAATATATTTGACTCAACATGAATGTCAATGGACATGAATCTTTCTTGCAATGCTTTCCTAGCCTTGTTGGTAAAGAATCTCAAATGAAATATTATCTCTACCTTGTAGCTACACTAAAAGGAGTCTACATTTAGCAGTGTTTTATTAAATATGTATTCAGACCTTTCCTCCAATACCAAACTAAAATTTGGTATATTAAGATCTGGCTTTAAGATCTCTTTTCCTTCAATATTTTTCCCATTAGATGATAGATATTCGTTATCATTTTCAAGGCTCAATAAGTATCTTCTTAACTCTTCGGGAGATATATTCATATATTAAATCTGAATTCATAACTTTCAATGATTAAGACATTCATTCTCATATCTTGGCACATTCTTATCTTCTAGCTTATTAATAGGTCTTGCTGTAATGGTTGAGAAGTTTATTAGTTTTAAAACTTTAATACAAATACTAATACTAAAGTTAATAAACAGATATGTACATCCAGTTACCATTGGTTATTATAGTATATTTAATTTTTGTAGATCTCCAATTCTTACAAATTATCCTAATGTATGATATCATTTCAATCATTACCGCACTAGCTTTCGAAGTACCACTTATTATGGAATAATGAGCATACATATTCTGCATGTGTTTGCTAGCACATTGGATATCTTCCCTTGCAGCACATGTATCAGGTTGTAAAAGTTAAATCATCAAATTAGATTACCAATCTTGTAAGAAAAATTTCACGAGGTTTTTAAAACATCAATAATAACGATTCACAGAATATTTCTATTAAGTAAATAAAAAATAATAATTACCTTTAGAATATACGGATCATATGAATTTGGTTCTTTTTCGATATAAAACTTACTCGACGATTTTCATGATCTTTTTTCTCGTAAACACTTTTCCAAATTTGTCTTGGCTTCGTTATAAATTTACTTCAAAAATAAAAAAATAAAAACAATAATTAAATGTTTAAATTATATATAATTACGCTATTTTAGAATAAAAATTATGAAAATAATAAAACAATTTAAAAAATATGTTGTTTTTAATGTAAGAGATAATTTGTTGTCCATCTTTATCATTCACATAAATAATTGATCTTCGAAGCTCATAAGATTGAAGTTGTCCATCATCTATGTATATAACTCCTGCTACCTTGGTATCCAAAATTGCATTATAATATATAATTTTTTCCTCCTCTACTTTTTCTCAAATTTCAATATTTCTTTTGTGGTTGAGTTTCTTCCTTCATGTTTTTTTTTTTCTTTTTAGATAAGTTTCCTTTATCCTTTTTACTCTTTCTTTTGCATCAGCTCTTTTTATTGTATCTTAACATTTTTTTATATTTGAATTTTCTTCAAAACATCTATAATATATAAATATATTGTCATTATTACTATTTTAAATTATCAACATTAAAATTTTTACTTATTAAAAAGAAAGTGAACATTATGAAACTATAATAACAATTAAAAAAATTATACATCATATTTATGGAAAAGTGATTAGTAGCACATACTTTGAGTAATCAATGAGTTCGCAAGTAAGACCATCCTTATCAATAAATGCATGATATCTCTAAAGTAAAATAAAAAATATAGTATTTGAAGTTAGTAACATATTAATGACATTAAATATGCTAACAATTGAATGGAAGAATTAATGTACCTTAAGTTTTAATGCATCACCTGATCTAATATTGATGATGAATTTTCCTCCAGAATTGTAAAATTCGACTGTAAAAACTTATGGTTCTAGCTCATTACCTAACTTGAAATAATCAGTTTCTTTATTTCCAGAGGAGGTACAAAGTGAGATGTTTTCTTTTATGGCTAAGTAATCTTCCAAATTAAATGGATCAAAGAGATAAGAAGGTTTATTTTGTTTCACCTCTGTTGCCAATGTTACTAAAATTATATTAACCTTATCGGCAATTGCTTTCTTAATAGCATCAAGGAGGGAAAACGTCAAAACTTTAAAATTTTTATCAAGCACCAAATAACTCCCATGAACCTTTGTAAGATGCTATTCTTGCAAATGGATTTGCACCTTGAACTCTAGGGTTGGAAACTCCAGAAATGTCTTTAAGCCATTTTAACTTCGTTAATGTTCTAGTAGCTATCGAAGCACATGTAGTGCCATGATTATTGAGGTTTTTAGAAAAATTATAGTTTAGTAATGTAGGTGTTACAATAAGACACTTTGCTTTAGTGAAGTTGTTTTAAGTCATGATCTTTCTGCATTAATCATCAATCTAAATCATTATTCTTATATATATAAATTTAAATGTGAACAATAAAGGGAAAAACGATAAAAATTCATACATTTTAAAAAGAATTTGCAACTTCTTACCCTCTAGGATAAGAAAATGCTTGTCTTCAAAATGTTCATAGTTTACGTTTATACCCGTATCAATATTTTCAATCATCTTTTTGGTTTTTTCTTCATCTACAACTTTCTCTTCGTCCTCAATCCGTTCCTTTTCTTTCTCACTCATAATGAATTTTCAAAATTTAAACATGGATTGTTGAACTAAGATAGTCTACATTAAAAAATAATCAATAAACAATTAGTCATTCTTAACACACATAACACAAAATTGTGTTTTTGTTTAATGATAGAAATTTTTTTTGACACTGTGTTAATTTAGAAAAATGTATATCACTCATGGTTAAGGTCATGCAGTAAAGAAGCACACAACTGATTTTTGAACATGAAAAGAGAAACAAGAGCTTAGTGAAATGTAGAAATATGTCTATATTGGAAATTGATGCAACATGAAAATGATATTATACTTTTAGCTCTAAAGGTTATCATATTTTTTTTCATTTTAATCCTAAACGTTTTAAAATATAATACCTTTTAGGTTTAACTTTAGCTCACAAATGAAATTAGTTTAAAGAATTGAGGTGTAACTAAGGGTATATGCTAATGACTGATCAAATGTTAATTTTATTTTGATTAACAAAGTCAAAATAAAATTAAAGTAGAACTCTAATTTCTTTTACCAAAACTATTTTAAAAGATATATGCAAACATGTGAATTTCAAGAAAAAACCTTGATCAAAGAAGCCTTTTTGGGGGTTTGTAAACTTAATTTTTTCATGAATAAAGTAATAATCCAAATGAGACATAACTTTTCTAATTAAAGAATTCATTGAGGCATATAATAACAACCTAATGATGGGAATAGCTAGGAAAATTGCTAAATCTAAAGTATAAACAAGACATTATAGAGCAACTTTTATAATGGAATCGACTAATAGGAGAAACATCCAAATCATAACCATCCATAGTTATGTAAAGAAAAAATAGCATGGTATATGATTATAATTATGCAACACTTGAAATTATGTAGAATTAAGAGAAGTCAAAGCTAACCTATTTCACATAACTTTGGCTTCTCTTGATTCCACATAACTTCAAGTGTTACATAATTGTAATCCTTGTATTTTTTTTTTCTTTATATGACTATGGATGATTATGGTTTAGATGTTTCTCTTCTTGGTCGGTTTCACTATAAAATTACTTTGTAATGTCTTGTTTATACTTTAGATTTGGCTATCTTTCTAGCTATTCCCATTACTATGTTGTTATTATATACCTCTAATAAATTCTTTAATTAGAAAAGCTGTGTCTCATTTGGATGATTACTTCGTTTATGAATAAATTAAGTTT
Organism: Theobroma cacao; assembly: GCF_000208745.1. Taxonomy (NCBI): domain Eukaryota; kingdom Viridiplantae; phylum Streptophyta; class Magnoliopsida; order Malvales; family Malvaceae; genus Theobroma; species Theobroma cacao. Next base: position 9,599,508 of record NC_030855.1, read on the forward strand.
ACAAACCCCCAAAAAGCTTCTTTGATCAAGATTTTTTCATGAAATTGACATCTTTTTATATATTTTTTCAAAAAGTTTAGTAAAAGAAATGAAACTTCTAATTTAATTTTGTTTTGATTTTATTAATCCAAATAAAATTAACATTTGATCAGTCATTGGCATGCACCCTTATTTATACTTCAGTTTTTCAACTAACTTCATTTGTAAGCTAAAGTTAGGCTTAAAAAGTATTATATTTTAAAATGTTTAGGATTGAAATGAAAAATATGTGATAACCTTTAGAACTAAAAGTATAATATCATCATTATATTGTATCAATTTCCAATATAGACATATTTTTACATTTTACTGAGCTCTTATTTTTCCTTTCCTATCTAAGAGTTAGTTGTGTGTTTCGTTATCGCTAGACCTTTAAAATGAGTGATCTACATTTTTTCAAATTTACACAGTGTCAAAAGGAATTTCTATCATTAAATAAAAAAATAATTTTGTGTTATGTGTGTTAAAGATGACTAATTGTTTGTTGATGATTGTTTCTTAATGTAGACTATCTTGGTTTAACAATCCATGTTTAAATTTCAAAAATTCATTATAGATGAGAAAGAAAGGGAATGTATTGAGGATGAAGAGAAAGTTGTAGATGAAGAAAAGGCTAAAAAGGTGATTGGGAATATTGATACGGATATGAACGTAAGCCATGAATGTTTGGAAGACAAGTATCTTCTTATCCTAAAGAGTAAGAAGTTGTAAATTCCTTTTAGAAGGTATGAATTTTAACCTTTTTATCTTATGTTGTTAATATTTAAATTTATATATAAAGAACAATGATTTAGATTGATCTTTAATGCAGAAAGATCTTGGCTTTAGAAAATTTCACTAAAGCAAAGTGTCTTACTGTAATACCTGTATTACTAGACTATAATTTTCCTGAAGATCCCAATGGTCATGACACTGCATGTGCTTTGGTAGCTGCCGAAACCTTGATGGAGTTAAAGTGGCTTAAAGACATTTTTGAAATTTTCAACACTAGAGTTTAAGGTGCAAATTCATTTGTAAGAATAGTATCTTAGATGGTTAATGAGAGTTTTCTGGTGCTTGATAAAAGTTTTGAAGTTTTCCCTCCTTGATGCTATCAAGAAAGCAATTGTGAATAAAATTGATGTAATTTTAATAGCATTGGCAATAGATGTGAAACAAGATAAATCTTTTTATTTTTTTGATCCATTTAATTTGGGAGGTTACTTAGTCATGAAAGAAAATATCTTACTTTACACCTCTCTCAGAAATAAAAAGGTTGATTATTTCACGTTAAGTGGTGAGCTAGCACCTTAGGTTCTTATAGTCGAATTTTGCAATTTTGGAGAAAAACTCATCACCAATATTGAGTTAGGTGATGAATTAAAACTTAAGATACATTAATTCTTCAATTCAATAGTTAGCATATTTAGTATCACTAATAAATTACTACCTTCAAATATTACCTTTTTTTATTTTACTTTAAAGATATGGTGCATTTATTGATAAAGATGGTCATACTAGCAAACTCATTGATTACTTAGAGTATGTGCTACTAATCAATTATTCATAAATATGATATATAAATTTTTTTAATTATTATTATAATTTCATAATGTTTATTTTCTTTTTTGTAAGTTAAAATTTTAATGTTGACATTTTGAAATAGTAATAAAGATGATATGTTTATATATTATAGATGTTTTGAAGAAGATTTGAACATAAAAAAAGGTGAAAATATAACAAAAGGAGCTAATGCAAAAGAAAGGAAACAAGATAGAAGAAATTTATCCAAAAAGAAAAAAAAAGATCAAGGAAGAAACTCAACCATAAAAGAAAGATTAGAAGATTCGAGAAGAAGTTGTAGAGGGAAGAATTATATATTATAACGGTGACTGAATATGGCCAATAAATGTTATTTTGGATGCTAAGGCAAGAGGGATTATATGTATAGATGATGGGCAGATTTGATCTTATGAGCTTTGAAGACCAGTTGTTTATGTGAATGACTAAGATGGGTAGCAAAAATCCTCTTACATTGAAAAATTGGGTTTTTTGAATTATTTTATTATTTTCATAATTTTTATTCTAAAATGACGAAGTTGTATATAGTCTGAACGTTTAATTATTGTTTTTATTTTATGAAGTAAATTTGAAACTAAAGTCAATGTGTTACGAACTATGCTCCTTCGCCTAAGTGTGTGATAGTCAGTGCGACACTTAAGTGGACGTTTCCACGCAAGCTAATCAATACTCAGTTATATCTAATCAAACATCAATAATAGCAAGAAATTAGACTAAGAGAATGTGCATCAAAATCATAAGGCATACCAAATGCCATATATGAAACCACTAATTTATAAAGAGGAAAAATATTTTTATTAATGTGAAAATGAGTACAAAGGGACTTAGACTCACCATTGTCGGGCTATAGGGGCAGTCTTAGATGATTTGCTACAAACATACTTTTACTAGTTAGGCAGCCCAATAATTTGTCGATTGCTCACCCCTTATAAAGAGTTTACGAGGTTTTACACGTATTCTACCGACAATAATTACAACGTTTCAGAGGAGGACATTCTTTTCCTAAAAGGTCTTCCTTTTAAAGACTTAACAAGTATTTTTAGAGATGTCAGCACGAACCATTATAATGTTTGAAAGAGGGATATGACTTAATCTCTTAGACAACTCTACTCTATCATAGTTTGATACAAGATTAGCTCATGACATCTTCCCTCACTCAATTTGTCGACGTCCTCGTTGACTGGTTGGCTGGGAATCCTTCAATCTTTTGTTAAAAGGTGCAGAGATTGGCTTCCTTCTCTCAAGTGATCTCATCTGGCTCAAACCTTCCCATCTCATTAGGTATTCCCGTGTCGATCGTCAATTGATTATCGTCGTCCTCCTTGCCAAAATCTCCTCCACTCGGTGCCGTGATGGTGGCTCTTGTGGCTCGACTCTTGCTTACATTTACTAAATTTGATGGAATGGCTTCAAATTGCTAACATGAAACACAGGGTGTACCTTCATCCACTTAGGTGGATCAATCTTGGAGGAAGTCCTCCCCACTTTGGCTACAACAGATGGATCTTTATCTTCATACTTCCATACTAGTCTTCGATCCCTCTTCCTTAGAAATAAAAGTTGTTTGAGTACCAACTTTACCAACACTAGGTCTCCCACCTTGAAGTGTTGTTCTCAACCCCTGTTTGCCAACTTCTTCATGCATTTGGAGGTTTTCTCTAAATAAGCTCTAGTGATTTCAATGTTGTTTTCATTTTTTAGCAAAGTTGAATACCCATGGACTATTCTCGCTATACAATTCCACTGAGCTATAGGGAAGTCTAGGTTGGTGTCCGGTGACGACCTTGAAAGGGGTTCTATTGGTGGTTGAGCTCTTTTGTGAGTTGAAACATAGTTGAGCCACATCTAATCGGTCGGGTCAATTCTTCTAGTTCACCTGTACAAAGTGTTACAGGTATTCTTCCAATAATCCATTGAAGCATTTTGCCTGACCATCTGTTTGCGGGTGATAATTGGAATATATGTTAAGTTCTGACCCAATAGCTTAAAAAGCTCTTTCCAAAAAAAGCATGTAAACCTTGAATCTCTATCACTGACAATGCTTTTGGGAACACCCTAATATTTTGTCAGATGTTTAAAAACTGTGAGCTGTTTCTTCTGTAGTGTCAAACTTTTGCACTAGAATGAAAGTTAAATACTTGGAAAACCAGTCCCCCACTACCAAGATCGCTGTCATATCTCTTACTTTAGGAAGTCCTATAATAAAGTCTAAAGAAATACTTTTTCATGGCTTGGTCAGCATTGGTAAAGGTTTAAGCATTCTTGTCGATCGCCATTTGTCTACTTTGTCTCGTTGGCTAATGAGGCATGTCTTCGTATAATCCATCACATCCTCTTGCATGAGGTTAGTAGTAACCCTATTTTAGTAGTGCAACGGTTCGTTGTTAACTTGGATGTCTTGCTTAAAGAGCGTCGTGACATTCCCGCATTAATTTTTGCTTAAGTTTTCTCGCTTTTAGAACAAATATGCATGGTCCCTTCATTAGTAGTTCATTTTTCACCCATAAATATTTTGACTTTTCACTCTCCACCAACATCTTAATAGCCATTCCTTGGGGGTCTCGATGCAAATTTTCCTTAATCAGGATACGAATATTTGTGGTCACTTTGCTGGCTGTCATGGGTGCGATCACCCTTAGAGCTGTGAATTTGGCCTTCTTACCAAAGGCGTCTACCACACAGTTTGCTTTTCCAACTTTATGCTCGAAGGATAAATCAAACTCGGTTAGGAACTCTTACCATTTTGCCTGCGTAGCTGTAAGTTTTGGCTATGTGAAGAAGTGACTTATGGTTGTATTGTCGGCCTTAACTGTGAATTGTGATCCTAGCAGGAAGTGTCGCTAGGCCCTATAAACAGTGAATCACTGTAAGTAGTTCTTTCTCTCGTGCTGTGTATCTCCTCTCAGGTTCATTGAACTTTCGACTTTCAAATACAATCGGGTGATTTTCTTATAGCAACACTCTTCTAAGGGCAAAGTCTAATGCATCCGTTTTTACCTTGAAAGGCTTTGCAATATCGGGGAGTGATAAAACATGATTTGTCATCATCGTGTCCTTCAAGCCTTCGACAGCATCTTGGTGCTACAGCGTCCAGCTCCACTTTTGTCCCTTTGTTAGCAATTTTGTCAATGCTAGTTTCCTTCTTGAATATCTTTATACAAATCTCCAATAATAATTGACGAGCCCTAAGAAAGAACAAAGCTCGGTTGTATTCTTTGGGGTGACCCATTCTTTGATAGCCTTTACCTTTTGCATGTTCATTTGGATGTACCCTTATTCAATTATGTGGCCTTGGAATTGGATTCGGGGGTGTGCGAATGTGCACTTTTCTTTTTTCTTTACATATAACTGGTTGTTGCGAAGCCTTTGGAAAACCTATCACAAGTGCAGTTGATGCTCCTCTAGGATTGAACTATACACCACGATATCATCCAAGTATGTTACTACAAACTTGTCTAGATAATCATGGAACACCTGATTCATCGGTGTGCAAAAAGTAGCAAGAGCATTGATTAGTCCAAAAGGCATAAAAAGAAATACAAATGCGTCATACTGCGTTATGCAGGTGGTTTTCAACTCATCTCTCGTAGCCACTCTCACTTAATAGTATCCCAATCTCAAATCTAATTTGGAGAAGTACTTTTCACCACTTAGCTAGTCAAAGAGATCTGCTATACGAGGGATAATATATTTATTCTTAATTGTGACTTTATTCAAAGCTTGATAATCCACGCATAATTGTAAACTCCCATTTTGTTTCTTTTGAAAAAGTATTAGGGCTCTAAAAGGTGCTTTTGATGGTTGAATCAATCCAAATGAATCAGCTTGTCTGCTTGTTTCTTTAGCTCTGTTAACTTTGGGGAGCCATCCTGTATGGCCTTTTTGCAGGCAGCTTGACTCTTGGAAGTAATTCTATCTCGTGATCAACAGCTTGTAAAGGCGATAGGACCCTTGGTAGTTGTTCCGGCGTCATATTTTGAAATTCTTCCAAAATTAGTTTCATTTCTTTGGGTATTGGATTTGTGTTACCTTCAGCTTTATAGATGGGCATGGCAATGTAGGAGTGCTTACCTTTCTTGATCCCTTTTTTAAACTATACAACTAATATTAATCTTCTCTCTATTCTTAGGTAAAATTGTAGCTTGTACTACACATGGTTGTTCTCTAAAAAACGTTAGACAACTTGCAGTAGGGAAAGGGATGGCTTGTGCTTTTGTCATAAAATCCAAGCCTAAGACAAAATTAAAGTCATTTATAGTGGTTATAGTCAGGTTTATCTTCCCTTCCTAAGAGCCAATCTTTACCTTTACGTTTTTGGCATTTCCCATGATAGTTGAAGTTGGCGAGTTAACTACTTTCATATGTCCAAAGTCTTTATCAATTTTAAGATTACATTTTTTTGCCTCTCTCGAAGTGATAAAGGTGTTTGAGGCCCTTGTGTCGAGCATGGTTTTCGTACTTTTCTCATTCAACACCTTTATATATATTATACCTTGTTGTGGCTCCTTTTCCATCTTTTTTAATTGCTCTTGTAAGGCGTTGAGGAAATGAATCGAACTTATTCATGCTAGCTCTTCATTGGCTTCTTCAACTATGGTGTGGGGTGGGGGTGTCTCAACGTTGACAGTGCATATCTGGTTGAGAGCTACTCGGTGAGGACAGTCAGCTACTCAATGAAGTTCTTGGCATAGAAAACAAGATACCGGTGATGATGGGTGCGGGAGTGTGGCTGATGATATTGCCTGTGTGCGATGTGAGGGATGCACACGGCAGTATTAGTTGTGCACGATGTGGGGGATGCACACGATGACTCCAGTTATGTGCGCGATGTGGGGGTTGTACATAAGCTAGATGAGGCGGTGGTGGTATTGGTGGTTATGTATGTATGTGTGTATATATATATATCATTATGCAATAGAAAGTTCATGAATATGGTATGTGGTTGTAATGTATGNATGTTGAACCTTGGAAATTGCTAAATATTTTCAAGTTGATTTTGTCATTGCAGCAGGATGGTCTTTTTTTGATATAATGAAAACTTTTTCTTGGTGTCCTGATTCTTGCTGTAGCGAGAATCATTCTCGCTCCAACGAGAAACTCTCGGGTTGGGAGGCTGGCTGCAGCCCGGTAACTTGTTGCAGTGAAATTTCCTATGGACATCTCGCTGCAGTGAGAAATTTTCTGTTGTGCTTGCAACCTTATTTGGTTGTTACCCTATTTTTCACTTCTTTACCACCATAGTTGATCATGGACTTCCAGCATCAAGGAATTAATTAATTAAGTTTGAAATGAGGGGCTTTAGTGAGAAATCCTCGGCCAACTGGTAAATTAAGTCCAAATTTTGCTACAGCGTAGCTGCAGTGAGAATGCCTTTTCGCTGCAGCGAGAACCTGTCATTTCACTTGACTTGCTTGAATGCTATTAAAGTTCACTCTTCAAATTCATTATTATGTATGGATCCTTCATCATCAAGTGATTAACCAATTAAGGGTTTAATAAGGGGTTTTAATAAGAATTAAACTAAATTGCATTGTTTTTGAAAATAAGTGATTCATGATTTTTTAAACTTTTCTTATCGTTTGCTTGTTCCCTTCCTTTGTTCACTCACTGGATTTATACTCATTGTTTTCAACTTCATGTTTTCAGATCAGGAGGCAGTCAGTAACTAGGTCGAGGGGTCCTTGTAAATTCATCTCCTTGGTAGGTATCTCGGCATTCAATAGCAGTACTTTGGCCCAAGTCTCTCCGCTGAAAGTTGAGTATCTCTTTTGTTGTGTATAGATAAACCCGATGTAAATTATTAAGATATATGTTTTAGACAATATATGTATATTTTGATTGGTAATGCCACTATGAGATGGCAATGGTTAGCATTAATTTGAATTGGAATTATGAAATATAATTGTAGCAACTTTTGATGAAATGATGAACAAGTTATATAGATAGGCTTGCTTGGGCTTAGTGGGTTATGTCCATTGAGCCCATGCGTCGGTCATGGTTCGGAATTTGAGTCGTGACAATACGGTAATGTTTACAAAATGTATAACATTATATAGCTATGGAAATTTTTGAAATAGGCACCCCCTACTCACCTTACAATAGCGGGACACTTTGTCGCTATTGATTCGGGTGCGTATCTCGCTATTTCTACTTGCTGGTCACTAGTTCACCCCGTCACGCCACCACGGTAAACTTTTCTACTTATATACTTCCTAGCAACAATCCAAATTCAATAATCTTAGTGTTTATCATTCCTATTATCCTCCTTATTCAAACATTACCATCATGTTAATAACTCATGTTATGCTAGAATCACCACTTTTTCTCACTTAACCTTGCATATTCATACAGATCTTAACACATTTTTACCAAAGTTGCCTTTATCCTTTGCTTGTGTAATTCTTTATATTATAATTACTGGTAACTTATTTATGACTCTAATACATATATTAATCATTTCTAAGGATATTTATTAAGTTCAACCATCATTTTCACAACAATAACTTAGCATATGGCAACAACTATAATTTCACTTCCATCAAACATTTTCTAAGTTTACATGTACTACTATTCTCATTTACATGTCACCAAGCATAACATCAATATTCTTTCATATGCACTAGCATCCATAACCTTTTAAGCCTTTCCTAACAACATATATCCACACAATTCATTTTTTTTTCAAGCTTCCAATTAATATAATTGCTTTCTAATCATACCCATGACATCACCATAACACTACATATTGCACACAATTATTCTCACAATATTAAACTAATCATAGACTTTAAATTATAGCATTAACCTTACCACTTGGTTTTAGCTTGGATTTCACCCAACAAATTTCACAATTTCCTCGCACTCATGGCCACCATAGCTGTCACAAAAATACTTACACAATTATCACTCATTTCTAAAATTTTCTCAAGCTAAAAATCAAAATCCTTACCTTATGTCTCTTGAATCTTGAAACTCACTTAATGTTCCTTCGATTGCTCTTGAATCACTCACTACCCAAGCCTTTCACTTTCCTCTTCTTTCTTTCCTTGGCCGATTCTCTCTATTTTTTTTTTCAAATGCATGGTGGTAAGGTGAAATGGTGTGGGAGCATGAAAATGACGTTGGGAGCATGGAAGAGAAGAAGAAATTACCATTTTGGCTGGAGATAAGAACCAGCTATGGGATAAGAATAAAGAGTCAAAGCTTCCTTTGGAAGCTTTGGCCAAACTAATGACAAAATTATCATTTTGCCCTCTAAGGTTTTTTCACCCTTTTTGATTGTATCCTCCCACAATCTTGTAATTCTAATTTCTTTTCATTTTTCTTCCTTAACAATTGTATCAATAAAATATCAAGTTTATACTTCAACGTGATACCATCGTAATATTTAAATGTTTACTTACCTGCGCTAGCTTTATTTAATAAAGACACGCGAGCCCCTTTAATGTCCTTTTTTCTCTGAAATTTCCTTGTTTTACTTCCCCCTCACTTAGATTGACCATACACTCCTTCATGGAAAATTTCGACACTAAATAAAATATTAATATTTAAATATTATTTTATTTCAAAATTTTTCACTTGTCTCCTTGGCATCCAAAATGTCTTATTATACCCTGATTCACTACTGAATAACCTTTTATCTTGTTAATTCATCCTCAATAAAAAATATTATTATTCAATTGTTATTTCCTTGCATGCGAGATATTTTATTCCAAACTATTCCTTTCACCCTTCATCACTTTTAAACATTCTAATTAACCTTAATTGGCATCCAATGAGCCTTATTAGCCAACTTATCAAAGTACGGGGTGTTACATTTGGGTCGTGACAAGGATTTTCTCGAATAAGCTTATAGAGACAAGCTTTCTCAAAAATTCCCTAGGTGAGGAGAAACTCATAGACTTCACCAAAAAGATTTCATTCCCATACCAATAATAATAATAATAATAATGAATAAAATAAATAAATAATGAAAAAGCAATTAGAAAAAAGAAGGATAAGAAAAAAAAAGATATATGAAATCAAGAATAAAATAACACATAATGATTAAGGAAATATAAGAATAAAGTTAAAAATTAAGGTTAAAATAGGATAATGTATGATTATGTAACACCTTCGATTTTTAATGTAGATTAATTAAACTAAGAATGATGTATGAAATATGTGGAGTCTCGAGGACTCTGATGATATGATATGTATGGCTAGTGTTTGAGAGTGTATGTATTGACACTTAGGTAAAACTTTGAGGAAATATGTGATAAATCTCATAATTAGACGTTTTGATCTAAGTTTGATGTTATGTTTGGGGATATATGTAACAACCTCTTACCTGATCGTTACCGGCATCCGAGATTTACGAGTGAACCCATTAAATCCCTAACAAGCCTTAGTTGATATTCTTGTAATTAACGGAACATTCTTACGCATATATAAATCAACAAGCCTTAGTTGAGATTCCTGTAATTAATTGAACATTCTTACACATATATAAATCAAGTTGGATTTTTTAATCATAACATTCCACTAGTATTAATCATTATCACTTACTTAAACCAGATAAACAGCGATATTTAAGAAGTAGCATTTAGATACCAATAACCATACTTAATAAACTCCAAAGTAATTTCAACATCCCAAGTGATATTCATTACATAACCTCAAAGTTTTAGGAAATACATTTCCAATAGACTAATAATTCTTATAAGTCTAACACTTTTACACAACTCGACCTCTATGCAGCGAAGCGACTTAGAGTGAAAGTTTAAGAAATGCCATTACCTACGTTGCAGCAAGTCTTGATGTGCTGAGCAATACACTTGAGCTGATTACTTATCTGCAAAAGGAAGATAAGGGGGTGAGTCTCGCAGACTCAGTGATCATCAGCTCTGTGAGAAGGGTGTAGATTGGAAACATGCTAAGGATAGAAGATTTGAACATTAAAAACATGGGAAAATATGTAAACAATTTAAAATCAAATGGGGCATTATGCCTTATATGTAAACTCAAAAGTTGTGTTGCAAAATAATCGCTTCAAGAAATATAATAAAACCAGTGCAAGTAAAAGATTTCTACCATCGAAATCATGTAATAACTTGCTCAAATCAATTCAACATAAACATGCACGCTCTCGTAAAATCAAGCAATATTGATGCTTATACACAAGTTCATAAATGACCTAATCCACGAGATATTAAACACAAATCCATCGCATAAATAAAGGAGCTGCAAAAAAAAGCGTTATTCCTCACCATGCGAAAGAATACATGTTTGAAAACCCAAAGAGATACCACTCTCGAGTGGGTAATTGTAAATATCAACCCGTGGACCCACTTCCATGTAATAACATCCGTGAGCTTCACTCCACCGAATCCCTATAGCCATGGCAATCTCGATGATGTTGGCCGACATCGAAGAAATCAAGTGGTCGCAACCATGTATAATAACTTGCGGCCTAGCCATGTATATACATCACAGACCATGGCCTCAGCCACATCTAACAACTCGTCGGTGACCCAACGGTTCTTTAGCTAGAGCTCACTTGTGCACAAGGGTCACACTTTTTTGATGTGACATCCGACCTACTCTTGAATCTCCCGGTTTGATAAAACCATTTAAAAAATCAAGTTGGGTTCTCAAAAGCTCATTTCAAACCATTTCCAAAATGCCAATCGTGGTAACATGCTACAACCCCTTTTTGTAAGGCTTTGCAATGTAAAACCTTTGCATGAGGTTTAGATATCAAATCAGCATGGTGAATATGAAATTTATCCATGAATGCACATCACACAACCAATAAGGCACATTTTGACATAAACTGTGTTAAAAAGCTTGTTTTTCAGTTTTTAAAACCCTTTACATATGTAGTTAATATATACATATATGAAAAACTTTTCTCAAAGCATGGCAATCACAAGCCTAACATTCTACCAACTCATGCTATCTACAAATTGCATTTAAAGTAAACCAGCACGTTATTAATCGTATATCAAAGTATAGTTATGGAATTGTGAAATAGACACCCTTTACTCACCTTACAATAGTGGGACACTACGTCGCTATCAATTCAGGTGCGTATCTAGCTAATTCTGCTTGCCAGTCACCCATTACCTTTTTCGACGTGCCACCATGACAACTTTCCTTACTTTTACACTTCCTAGCAATAATTCAAACTCAATACACTTAATTATACTCATATACGGGTGGCATATCAATCAATAAATCCTTAAACTAATTTCATAGTTTTCATCAACATTATTCACAATCATTTAACATACAATCCACACACTTTCAACCAACCCAGGCTAACACAACACAATGTCATCACATTGCATGCTTACCTTTCGGTTTTAGCTTGAATTCCACATATAGTTCACAATTTCCTCACATCCTCGGTCACCTTTGCTGCCACAAACATAGATAATCAATACACATCTCATTCTTTCCTTTCTACTTATGATTTCAAGACTAAAACACTTACCCATTGCTTATCTAGCTTCAAATCACCATGCATTCCAAGATCCACCTACATGCATGCATCTGGTTCTTGAATCCTTGAAGATTCTTGCTACCACAAGCAAAATCCCACATTATAATCGGTTCACAAGGCATGCATTCAACAAAATAATAACTTCCACCTTTCTTACTTTAGAATCACCAAGTCGATCCTCCACTTTGTCCTTCAAGCTCCAACAATAGCATGTAAGAGAAACCTTTTAGTTTTTCTCCAATCTCCTCCAAAACTGAGCCTTGTCCAAGGCTTTTTCTTCTTTCTCCTTCCTTCCCTCCTTTGCTTTCAAGGCTGATTCTCTTTCTTTTCTCTCAAAGGTGTGGATTTCTTAAGGCAAAGTCATTTTGTTTGCTATTTCTTTGGTGTGGGCAGACATAACAAGGATGAACTTGAAATGGCCTTGTGAAAGTCTTCTTGTCCTTCCTTTTCTTTCATGGGCGGATTGCCTAAGGCTTGGTAACATTTGGCATGTTTCTTTTTCTTTTATGTGGGTAAAAATCACAAGGCAAAAAGCTTTTGAAACCTTTCCACCCGCCACCTTCATTTTCCCATTCTTTCTTTCTTGATTTCTTTATTCCATGCACCACCTTATTCCTCCAATCACATTTCATGCACCACCTTTACCTTATATTTTATTTAGTCACTCATTGACCCATTCAAGTCACATGCAACCCATTTTCTTCTTTCTTCCTTGGACCATCTAATGCACCAATCTCATTACATGCAAATAAATTTAGTCTTTTCTTTCTTTTGTTTCACATGGTGGGAGTCCCACATGTTCCCCACTAACTTCTTTCTTTTTGCATGCTATAATTATCATGTAATAGTGAATTCACATGCACATTCCATATCCCACATAATCTAACTTTCTTTGGTTAGTTATTCTCCATTTACCATTTGACCCTCCATACTTTTCATCATTTATAATTCGGTCCTTCAATCATTTCTTGCTTCCAAGTTCCTTCTATTTTCCTTCCTTCACACTAGTACAAATAAAATATAAAATTTGCACTTCACCAAGGTGTTACCATAATATTTAAATATATACTTACTCGCTCTTTCTCTATTTAATAAAGGCATGTGGGCCCCACTAACATCATTTTTTTTTTCAAAATTCTTTCTTACTTCTTTCTCCCTCACTTAGATTAGTCATATAATCTTCCTCCATGACTAATCTCAATAATAAATAAAATATTAATATTTTAATATTATTTTATTAGTAAAATATTCTTTTCATCCGTTACCGCTTTTTGGTACTTCAATTTATGTCAATTGACTCTTCATCTTATCGATAAGGTCTTATTGGCTTCTATACGAGGGTACGGGGTGTTACAGTATATATGTATGGGTTAAGTTAAGCAAATGATTTGAGGTGTGATATTAACAAGGAATGATTTTAGAGTGTTGAACTTGGATTTTTGGAGTTCTTGGGAAGCTTAGAACTGCCTATAGGGGTAAAAGTATCAATACAAACTCCAATGTATCGATAAATTCTTGGCAAGATGAACAACAAAGGCCCTAAGAAGAATATTCTATCGGTATATTTGAAAATATATTGATAAATTTGACCAAAGATGAACATGTATTGATACATTGTCCAAATGTATCGATACATTTGAAGCAGAAAGTACCTAGGGCCATTCTGCCCAAAATGTATTAATATATTGCCCCAATGTATCGATACACTCATTCGAAATAAGAGCAAATTTATCGATACATTGCCAAAATGTATCAATACATCAGACAAAAAAAGTAAAAATAAAAAAGGGCACTGGGACATTTCGCCCATTTCTTTCTCTCAACTCTTTCTCTCCCTTTCTCTCTCAAGAAACCCAAAACTCTAACCATCCAAATTGAATTTTTGAGCCGTTTGCAACTATTTGGAGCTTGGGAAACCATTCTGGAGGTAAGATATAACGTTTTTACCAATTATTTTTTTGATTTAATAGGTTAATAACTTTGAAATTGACTTTTCTCCAAATTTAGTAAATTTTCCTTTTTTGGCTTCGATTGAAGAATTTGGAGCTAAGACTAATGCAATCTTGCTTCCAAGGTATGGGTTTAGCTCATTAATGAAGGATTTGAGCTTGAAAAGTTAGATTGCTAGAATTTAGCTAATTGTGTAAAAAGTTGAAAGCTTTTGAAAGCCAAGAATAATAAACTTTTTTATATTTGGTGTGTTTGAAGGGGGAAACAGAGTTAAATCAACTCATTTGCAAGCTAGATGACAATTCGAGGCTAAGGATTAGAGCTTGGTAGGGAATGCCTCTTATTGTCACTGAGTGGGTTTAAACAAAAATGCATGTAATGCATGACGCATGGAAGATGCATTGCACTAGTACTGGATTTTGTATGTGGGCCTAGATGAACATGCTTAGGCTATAGAACACATGATTTATGTGTATGTGTATATATGAATATATATATATATATGATTGTCTAGATGTAAATGCCTAGGCTATAGAACCAAACTGTGTATTGTGTGTTTGTGCGTTGTGATGTGAGCCACATGGGTGGCCTATGTTGTGTAGGCCTAGACTAAAAGGTCTATAGGCTATGTTGAACCCCTAGGAGTGGATTACCCTAGGTGATTGATATGTCGAAACGATTTGATTGAATGATGCCTTTGAGACTTAGAGGCTCTTAGAACCTCAACAAGCTTAGAGACGATTGAAGCTCGATGAATGTGATTTGTGGTTTATGTAGGAAATGTGAATGATAAAGGTATGATGACCTTATTTGTGGGTTTGTGTTTCCGTTCGAGGGATGAATTCCAGACGTTGATCTAATTTGTGGATAAGTGGGGTTCGATACCCTATGACTATGTCCGTGCCTCAAGGATGGTGGTAAGCAAGGGTAGTGGTTGACATCCCACCTATGATTCTTGCTTGTAGTGTACGATGTCGACCGACGAGAGATTACTCTAGTCAATGACTTTGACTTTTCACTAGCTGCTTTGGTGTTAAGAGTGATATGTTTTTCACCCTTTGTTTTGGCATGCGTGTGATTTGTTCTTCGCGAGTGTCTTTGCCCTGTGCATGATTTGATTCTTTGTTGGTCAGCCACCAAGCATTATTTGATTATGTCCAATGGAAAGACCACTTGTTGATTCAATCTACATATGACGTGAGATAACGATGGAAGGCTTAAATAATTATGATGTGATACTCCATTAACTATGGTGTGCCATGGAGAATGATTTGAATGACTTGATCGACTCCAAGGGTAAGCTTATTGATATATGTGATGATCTTTGGAGAGATTGAGGATGTTGATATGCTGTCACATGAGAGATCATAAGGATAATGAGATGCCTTACACTTAGAGATGTTTGCTAGAACATCTAGATGCACGATGGTGCATATATTTTATATATGAGTTTAATCTATATATGACTTTGCTATCTGCACCACTCACTGAGTATTATAGTACTCACTCATTTGTGTATCATGTGCGGATAAATAGACCACGAAGGAGCACGGCAAAGGTTGTCTGTAGATAGACCGATTTTGGCATCCTGTATGTCCTCCATTTTGGTCACTCTTCTGAGTCCGTCATGAGTTTTCGCATATGGTTGGCTTCGATATATATAGGCACAATGTGCCATTTGTACTTATATGTAAGGGTTGTTATGTACGAACCCAATTTGAATGGCCAATGTATGGCCTTTTGAATGTTTATATGTATTATACTTTAGGAATAATGTATTATGTTTGAGTTTGTTATAAATATTTGATTATAAATCCCTTGGCATATGTGTAATATGATTTTGAACTCTGAGGCTTGCTTGGGTCTAGTGGCCTTGCCTACTGAGCTTGTGCACTAGTTATAGGCCTTAAGTTTGGGTCGTGACAAAGTTGGTTTCAGAGCGAGGTTTTAGAGTGTCATAGGTGATCCTACGTGTGTGTCAGCGGAGTGTCGGGGATTAGTGCAAAGTCTTGTTCATGGTCGGTGACTGCAGCGCTAATTATGAATAGGAGGCTGCATGAACTCCCAAAGTTTTAGTATCCTACCCTTTAACCTTATTGGAATTTTGAATTTATACATGGTTTTCCTACGTCTTGGTACAGGATGCCGCCTAAGACGATAGCTACCTTAAGGGCCATAGGAGAGCAAGATGCCTCGGACGAGCCTATAGAACCACTAAGAATGTCCATGTCAAGGAGTCGTGGTAGGAGTAGAGGAACGAGATGCACTTTAAATGCAAAATCAAGTTATATGTACACTGGCGATCATAACGTGGAAATTAGGGATGACTACCCTATAGGAAGAGGTGTCACCCTAGAAGATTTGGCAAGTAGGGCTACAAAGTTTGGCTTATAAATTTGCTGAGTTTCGTAATAGAAGTAAGGCACCATATGAGAAATAAGTTGATTCTAGTTCGCAAAATCCAGACTATAAGCCTCAGTGTAAACATATGGGAGAGGCTATTAAGGTTACTTTGACAGATTTTATGAAGTTAAAGCCCCCATTCTTTACTGGTTCAAATGTTGACAAAGATCCGCAAAGATTTCTAGAGGACATGGAATGCATTTGTTTAGCTTTAAGATGCTCCACACATCAATCAGTTGAATTGGTGGGGTTTAGATTTAAAGATGTGGCCAAAATATGGTTTGTTACACTCAAAAAGAGTAGACCATTAGGGTCATCCCGAATAACATGGGAGGAATTTGTCTAAACTTTTCTTGATCGCTTTTTGCCTAAAAGTGTGAAAGACTCAAAGGTACAAGAATTTGAGATTTTGAGACAGACCCCATGTCACGACCCAATTTCCTGGGCCATGACCGGTGCATGAGCTCAATGAGCATAGCTCACTAAGCCCAAGCAAGCCTGTCCATTTACCTTTGCTTAACAATTTATCATATCATGCCATACACACACACCTTTTCCCGGGTGTGAACATAGCCCAAACACAATGGCATTATCGATAATCATATACATGCACTATACCAGCCATGTATTTAGCAATTTACATTGCATACACATATTCACATTGTTAGATTGTTTTCATAATACAAAAGGACCCATGACTCCCAGCGGAGACATTTACAATAAAAGGGATTACTATCGAATGCCCGACACATACCCAGGAGATGCACTACGGGAACTCCTCGATCTAGGGTCCAACAGTCACCTAATCTGAAAACATGAATTTTTTTTATAAAACGTGAGTACAACACTCAGTGAGTGAATATTAGAAGGGAACAAGCAATCTCAACCTGGAAATTTGACAATCATGATGCAACGGTTGAAAATAAGGCCACTTTCATCTAACTACTATTCCAAACCCTTTTTCCCATACCTAGAAATTTATTATGCATTCAAGGATTAAACATCCTTGAATTTACACTGATCATTCTAGCAAAGTAGTAAAACTGACGATTATTTACAAATCGTCACATAATAAGGGTTTCACAACCCGTACGATTCATATATGCATATGTATCACGTACAATTTCGTTCACCAATTGTTCTATCAAGCAAGATAGCAAAATTAACGGTTTATCACAAACCGTCACAAACAAGGGTTTCACAAACCACACAATCAAATATATATACACAAAGATATGAGCAATTACATACACCGCCAAGTCTTCACTATTATTTATGGTACAAAGAAATAACTATCGGAGTACTCGGTAAGGGGTATCACTCAGTATCCCTCTTTGCACACCTCTGAATTTTTAGAAAATTATGGGCGTTACGTATTGCCATCCCCACAACCTTTATCATTAAACCGGCATTGCACTTCCCACACCGCACATGCATGGTTGTAATTATCACATCCTTTGTCATTCAACTAGCATTGCACTTCCCACTCCGCACATGCACGGTTGCATCAATTTCACCATAATTTATTAATAATGCATATCAGCATAATACAAGGGTACACAGATTCAGTACACTTAATTTCACACAATTTCTCAATAATACATGTAGGCATCATACAGATATACACAGATGCATCGCAATCATATTTAACATCACAGAAATATTTTCACTAAAGGCTTGTTCCCGAGATTCATTTTTAAATGGGAATTAGATATAATCATTCACGCATTTCATTTCAACTTAATTAGAATTCCCAAATAAATTTTGAAATGCAAATTCACTCACAAGTGTCGAAAATCCGAATTCCAAGTGCACTTGGACTAATAGTCCTCAGGCGCAATTCCTTTGCCTTTTCCGAACGTCTCACTACCTTGTCAAATAACAAAGTCGAGGAATTTACTATATTGTCCCTAAATTGATATAAACTAATTTAAATTACTAATGCTTGATATGTAAATGCAAAAATACATCCGATTACCGCTTAATCACGGTATCAATTAAATTCAACTGATCACCCGATTAGTTGGCGATTGTGTCCAAATCACCTCCAAATTAATCCATTTCTCCTCTAATACCTTAATTTACCACATACCATTTAAATAAAGCCAAATTCAGCATTAGAACCCTCACAGTTCCTTATAGAAAAATTCGGTCATTTGGTGCACTAGCACCGAAATTTTTTCTACATAACCGTTTCACCTTAATTCATCATTTTCCAAGCCATTTTCCTTGAAATAAAAACAATCCCCCATTGATATTCAGCCTTCATGGTTCGACCAACAAGGAACCCTAGAGAAATTGAATATTTCTTTTGTGTTTTTGTTCATAACCATGCTTAACTATCCCTAAACACTAACATAGTCTAAAATCAAATTATTCCAACAATAATTCCTCTTCCATACCCATTTTTTAGAATTGAATTCATCATGATAACTCAATATTCAACCATGGAAATCAAGAACAAAAGCATGGGTAAGCTAGGTATCAAGGAGAATTAAAGAAATTCTAACTTACCTAGGTTGTTTCCTTGATTTCTTCACTTTTTCTTTGAATTTTCACCTCGGTTTTCTTGTTTTTCCCTTTGTTCTTCCTTTGTTCTTGTTGCTGGTTGCCTAGGCTGAATATGGTAAGAGAATTGGGGATTTAATGGGCTGATTTCTATAGAAAATAATAAAATAATCAAGAATGCCACGTGTCACATGCTTATTGGCCCAATTTTTTAACTTTTTGACTTTTTCTTCTTAATTTTCCACCACAAATATTCTGGTATTTATCCAATCCTACCACAATTAAAATCCCTTGGTCTTGACAAGTGCTAGGGCAAAAAATTTACCGATTTACCCTCGGAGCGAAAAAATTACGATTTTACCCCTATACTTCGAAATGTAATAGAATCACATTATTTCTACTTTTCAACCTCAAATAACACTAATATTGATCAATATTAACCAAATGGGGAAAATATCGTTTTATAAAAATTTTCGTTTAGTCCTCTAGTGGTAAAATTACCATTTTGCCCTTGTACTCCAAAAATATCGGGAATCACTATTTTTCACTGCTAAACATCATTTTGTACTCCAATAATCATAATTATATTTCATATCATTATTCTTGGTCAAATGTGATCAAATCTTGGCTAAAAATCTCCATTTTATCATCAAATGGGAAAATGACCGTTTTGTCCCTAATTGGTCAATTTTCCTAATGGACTCCTAACTGGACCTTGAACTCCGAATCACTATTCTAAGCCATTCTGTGGGTTTCAAAAATTTCAATTTCCTCTTAGAATTTCTATTCAAACTAGTTTAAGACTCGATTTAACTTAGTTGTACCACTCGGTACAATATCGTCTTTTAATCGAGCTTGACAAGGTCTCACACCCCAGATATGACAGTGATGGAGTATGATGTCCGTTTCACCCAATTGTCAAGATATGCTCCCAACTTAGTCCTAACTGAACAAAAAAGGATTAAGGCATTTATTCAGGGATTAATTGAGCTGTTGTTTAGAGTGTTGGCCACTCAAAGCTTTACCTAATATGCAGTAATAGTGGATGTAGTAAAAATGATTGAAACCAGGTGATTTGAATCCATAATGAAAAAAAGTAAGGGTCAAAGAGCTCGAACAGAAGGCCATCAAGGTCGAAGAGATTCTAGTGCGAGTAGAAGTCCCACATTCATACGCCAATAGAGTCGTGAAAAGACTACTCCTATGGCCTAGCCACCAAGAAATAATGATTCATTTAGCTTACAGTCTAGATGAGAACAATCTAGTAGAGCATATAATCTGGGCCCCAAGCAAAGGGGTTTGTTGTGCAATTATTGTGGTAAGGCGCATGGTGGACTGTGCCACAGGGTAGCGAGATTGTGTTTCAGATGTGGTCAGACTGGGCATTTGATGAGAGATTGCCCAGTGTAGAGGCAATCGGCAGAGGGTGACCATGGTTATGTAAGACAAGTAGAAATTACCTTGCCCAGAATGACATAGATTGGGAGGAATGCCAGAAGTGACTAAGGCAAGGGCGTGGCCTCATCATCTTGTGGCAGATCGACACAACCAGGTGATGAAAGTGGAGGTCAAGCATGTGTATTTGCTTTGACACCGCAAGATGCTCAGACTTCTAATGCAATGGTTACAAGTACATTTTTTATATATGGTACCGAAGCAGTAGTTTTGTTTGATCCTGGATTGACACATTCTTTTGTGTCCCCGTAGTTAGTGCCAAATTTAGAACAATTTTGTACTAATATGGAGAACCTTTAATTGTGACAACTTTCTTAAAGGAGACATTTACGGTGAAGTATGTATATAAATCCTGTGTGGTCTGTATAAGGGACAAGAATACATTGATAGATTTGGTATTGTTGCTAACTTTAGACTTTGATGTGATTTTGGGCATGGACTAGTTAGCACGCTATTTTGACAAGGTAGACTACTACCATAAATTGGTGAAGTTTAAGTTTCCAAGGGAGTCTTCATTTGTGATTTATGGGCATGGTAGCCTAGTGTTTGTAGAAACCGTGTCAAATGAGGCCACCAGATCAATTCTAAGGTAAGAAGGCTAAAGATACCTGATGATGACAAGAGATATTTCAATAGAATGAGGGAGTGTGGATTTGGAACCAATAGTAGGTGAGTATTTGGATGTTTTTCTAGATGTATTGCCTGGATTGCCTCCTAAAAGGGTCATTAAATTTTGTATTGACTTGATTCCAAGTACACAGTCAATTTCGATACCTTCTTATTGAATAGCATCAGTTGAGTTAAGGGAGCTAAAAAGGTGAACAATTGGAAGATTTATTAGATAAGGGTTTTATTCATCCTAGTGTTTTGCCTTGGGGAGCTTCGGTGCTATTTGTGAAAAGAAGGATGGTAGCCTACGGTTATGCTTTGACTATTGGGTATTGAATAAGGTCACAGTGAAGAATAAATAGCCACTCTCGAGGATTAATGATTTGTTTGATCAGTTGCAAGGTGCGTGTGTTTCTATAAGGTTGACTTACACTCAAGGTATCACTGATTGAGAATAAAGGAATGTGATGTACTTGAGACAGCGTCTCGCACACCATATGGACATTATGAGTTTTTAGTGATGTCGTTTGGACTCACTAATGCACCCACAACATTTATGGATTTAATGAACACGGTCTTCCGGGCTTATTTGGATAAATTTATGGTCGTATTCATATATGACATATTGGTGTATTTTAGGAGCTTGGAAGAACATGCACAACATTTAAGAATTATTCTACAGACCCTAAAGGAGCATCGATTGTATGCTAAGTTTTTGAAATGTGAGTCTTGGCTAAGTAAATTCAGTTTCTTGGGACACATCGTGTTTGGACAAGGGGTACAAGTGGATCCTAGCATGGTAGAAGTTAGGGAAAATTGGCCAAGGTCGACGTCTGTAACGAAAGTTAGTAGTTTTCTAGGCTTAGCCAGATATTACAGATGATTTGTGCAAGATTGCTCTAAAATTGCATCCTCTTTGACAAGACTGACTCATAAAGGAGTCAAATTCGAATGGTCTGATGCTTTTGAGGCTAGTTTTTAGAGAGTTAAAGCTTGCCTTACTGCTAGACCTTCGTTAAGCCTACCGTATGGATCTGGAGGGTATGCTGTTTATTGTAATGCATCACGGGTTGGATTAGGTTGTGTATTGATGCAACATGGGAAGGTCATAGCATACACCTCATGACAATTAAAGAGGCATGAGCAGAATTACCCCATGCACGATCTAGAGATGGCAGCGATCGTATTTGCCTTAAAGATTTGGAGACATTATTTGTATAGGGAGACTTGTGAAATATATATAGATCACAAGAGCTTTAAGTATATATTTCAGCAGAAGGATTTGAATTTAAGGCAGTGTCGATGGTTAAAATTATTGAAAGATTATGACTGCACCATATCTTACCATTTTGGCAAGGTGAATGTGGTAGCGGATGCTTTAAGCTGAAAGTCGATGGGGATTTTGGCACATATAACCATGGAGAGACGATCTTTGGTGCAGAGTTTATATGATCTGGGTATTATGAGAGTGCATTTGGAGATTAATCACTTGAACGCCCTGTTGGTGCACTTTGGAGTACAACCAATGATATTAGGTCGAATTAAAGTTGCCCAGGATCAAGATGAATATTTGATAAAAATATTTGGAGATATGAGTGAGGATAAGGCTCGGGACTTTGTGTACGGCACAGATGGTTTAATGAGATGTAGATCACGAGCTTATGTGCCGAATATGGACAATTTGAGGAATGAGATTTTGGAAGATGAGCATGTGGCAGCTTATGCGATACGAGTTTATGTGCCGATGGGATCTATTTGTTGATTATCCCTCAGCAACTATGGTTTTTTGTTGAGCCATTTAGATCCTCCCAAAGGATGTTAAGCCTTAAAAACAAGAAACTTACTCTGATACCAATTGTTGGTCTCGTTAATATATGCTAGAGGGGAGTGAATAACACAATTTGGCTTTTGATTGGATGAAGAACTAATTTTCAAAACAAAGAAAGTAAAAACAGAGTAGACAATGGACAGTAATTTATAGTGGTTCAGTCCAAGACCTACATCCACTACCTTGATTATCCAACCAAGGATTTTCCCAACAATTCACTAAGAATTCAGTGAAATTCACAAGCTTCCACCAAGCTTTTACAATGGCTTTTCACAGGCTTAGCCACAACCTTTACACTAGTTTTTCCCAGGTTAAACTAAAACCCAAAATAGTTTTCCAAGGCTCAACCACAACCTATAACATTCAAGCTTTCCCAAGCTTGAACAACCCCTTAGAGTGACTCCCTCACTCTAAGTATACAAGAAGAAGTGGTAAAAGAAAGTACTTATGATCACTGGATGATTTGATTGGTACAGGATTGAGAGCTAATCACAAATGCAAAGAGTAGGCATTGAGGTGCAGACAATTGCAGTGAAGCTTTTCTGGTTTTTCAACTTTTTATAGCTCAAATCTCATTCAAAGCTTCAAAAACTTCTCAAAAAACGTGTTTCTAATTGTTGGAAGACCCTTTTATACTTGGAGATACAACTCTGATGGTAGTTTGACAGTTTATATCCGTTGGAAACATTTGAAATTTGGTCATCCAATGCTCTTCCTTGTTTCACTAATAAGCTTCCTCCTTGTTATTTAGTTACACTTTAATAATTTTATCCCTATTTTTCTTTCAAAAACGTTCTTTAGATTAATTTCTCATATCAATTTCCTACACACTCAAATATGGAAGTTAGACACAAATGAATGGGAGTGTTTTATTATCATCAAAAACTAATAGAGCCAATAAAATATACGACGAATTTGATTGAAGATGGCTGGAAAAGGTTAATATGGGTGCTAAAGTCATGAATAAGTTGCCAATAATTATAATTTAAAGAATTACACAAGTAAAGGATAAAGGCAACTTAGGTGAAATGTGTCAAGATATAAATTAGTTGAATAAGTATTCATGATTGAAGGGAAAAAAGAAGTAAAAATGATGTACACTAAAAATATTGAATTTGGATTGTTGCTAGAAAGTGCAAAAGTAAAGATAGTGTACTGTGGTGGCATGTCGGAGGAAAGAACGAGCAACCGGCAAGTAAAAATGGCTAAATACAACTCTGAACTAATAGCAATGTATTATCTCGCTACCGTAAGGTGAGTGAACTTGTATTTAAAACGTTTTGGGAAATGCATATGTGTTGGAATGAATCATTTGAAAATTTCATTTGTTTTTCTTTAAATTATACTTGGGGAACAAGCCCTTCATGAAATGTTCTTATGTTGTGAAATGTGCAATGTGATTACCTCATGTGTTCCTACAATATGTTGATGTCTATGTTATGCATTGAATGGTGCCATTGTGTGATAATTATAACCGCGCGTGTGCGGTGTGGGAGTGCACATGATGGTGCCAGTAGTGTGCGGTGTGGGTGTCACAACCCAATTTCAAGGCTATGACCAGTGCATGGGCCAAATAAGCATAGCCCACCAAGCCCAAGCAAGCCTTTTATGCAACTTGTTCATCATTCCATCAGACAATTTCTAAAGTTACGTTTCTTAATTCTCAACAATAAGTACTTTAGTAATGTGCTATGACAACCAAATACTTGCATTTATATTAACCCAAAATGATGTCAACTATTGCCAACTCATAGTGGCAACATTAATTAGAATGCGCACACATTGTTTGTAACATGTTTCTTAGTGATTTACATTGCGTGTGCATTTACACAAATGAAAGACTCTCGACTTCTAGCGGAGTGACCTTAGGTGAAGGTGCAACTACTGAATGCTATGGTACCTACCAAAAAGGGGAATATACGTGGACCCCACACTCTAGGTTCCAACTATCTCCGGATCTGAAAAACATGAAGTTGAAAAAGGGTGAGTATAAACTCAATTAGTGAACATAAGAAGGGAACAAGCATTAATATGGGAAGTTTTAGAAAACATAATGCACTTATGTTGAAAACACTGCAATTTAGCTCAATTTCTTGTTAAAACCCCTTAATTCAACTATTGATCATTTAATGCCTTAGTATTGAAAAATCCATGATCAATTAAGAAGTTAAAGAGTGAAAGTACAGTAGAGTTCAAGCAAGGCAAGCATAGCAGAACGAATCTCGTTGCAGTGGAAAGGCATTCTCGCTGCAGCGAACTTCAGGGAAAAATTTTGAACCAACAACCCGAGAGTTTCTTGCTGCAATGAGAATGCATTTTCGCTGCAGTGAAAATCTGGGTAGCATTTTTACCCAACAACTTGAAAGTTTCTCGCTGCAGTGAGAATGCATTTTCGCTACAGCAAAAATTCGAGCCATGAAATTCCCTAGTACCCAAGAGTTTCTCGTTGCAACAAGAAACGGAGCAATTAAGTTAGAAGAATTTTTGTCACAATAAAAATCCAATTTTGCTAAAATGCAATTCAATTTGGAAGCATTTAACAATTTCAACATTCAATATTCAACGTAAATACATATTAATTCCAAACTTCTCTATATAGCAAATATATATATACATATATATAAACACATATACCACCACCACCTCACCTAGGTCAGGTGCACTCCCACACCACACATAGCCAGAGTCATCGTGTACAACCCCACATCGTGCACAGCTAATGCCATCATGTGCTCCCACACATCGCGCACAGCTAATGCTATTGTGTGCTCCCCCACATCGCGCACAGGCAATATCATCATTCACACTCCCGCACCCCGTCATCACTAGCATGTGCACTCCCACACCGCACATGCACAATTATAATTATCACACAATATTAACTATCTATACATAACAAATATATATCCACATAATATAAGAGCACAAGGATTCATTATATTCCACATTCACAACATACAACGTTTCATCGAGGGCTTATTCCCATGCAATTTCAAAGAAAAACCAATAAAATATTTCAAGCGGTTCAATCAAGCACATAATCATTTATTCTAAAACATTTTTAATGCAAGTTCACTCACATGTCTTTATTAATGCTTGTGGATCGACTCCAACTTCGACTAATGCTTCGTGTGGAGGTGTGAGACCTTGTTGGAACCTTGGTAGATTTGTAATTGAATTCATTTTCAAAATTTCTCAAGCTATTATAGAAAGTCTCTCCTTCTCTCTCTAAAATACCTAGCTAGTGAGAGAAAGTGTTGAGGTAAGACTTTTGAGGGTTTTAAGGTGGAAGAGTAAAAGAGTACAAAGGACTTTGTGAAAAGGTGCACAAAAGCATGAAAATTGGGGTTTAACTTGAGAAAGTCATGGAGGTTTTTAAGAAGGCTTCCATGGAAGATAAAGAACATGAAATGGAGAGAAAAGATGGGAAGAAGAAGAAGAAGCTGTTCGAAATTTTTTATATTTATCCTATAGTTGACTAAAGTTCTTTTTATTTACAAAAATGCCATTCAATAGTTGACTTTGCCTTCTTCTTCCATTTGGCTCAAACTTTTTACTCTTTTGATACTAAGAAAAGGTCCATAATAGATTAGAGGTACTTGAGTTCATGAAAACTTAAAATTTTAAACCAGAGATCCAAAATGACCATTTTGCCCTTATCATGGAAATTATCGTTATTTCTATTTTCTTCACTTATTTCATTATTGTATGCATCACTCATTTATTCCTTAGGCCTACTTAGGCCTTAATAATATCAGAAAACCCACTTCTAGGAGCTCACCAAGAAAAATGACAATATTATCCCTAGTCCATGTTATTCCATCTACTTCTACCTACGTATCTATGGAGGTCAAGGTTTCACAGTGGGAGTGCACACGCCGATGATATATGCCATGTGCGGTGTTAGAGAGCACATGATGCTGATGATTATGTTGTAATGTGCGGTGTGGGAGTGCACATGATGATCTAGCTCTATGCGGTGTGGGAGTGCACATGAGCTAGGGGAGAGTTGGGGTGATGTTGGTAGTTGTATATGTGTTTATATAAGTTATATTTAGAGGTTAAGGAAATAAAATGTGATTATATTGAATATTGAATGTTGAAATTTGACAACTGCTTTCCAATTGAGTTTCATTATAGCAAAAATGGATTTTCATTGTGACAAGAATTCTTTTAACTTAATAGCCCTGGTTTTTGCTACAGCAAAATTCTTTCTCGTTGCAGCAAGAAACTCTCAGGTGGTTGGGCAAAATGCTAGCCTGGGTTTTCTCTGTAGCAAGAAATTCTTAGGTGGTGGTTCAAAATTTTGCCTTGAATTACGCTACAGCAAGAATGCCTTTTCGCTGCAGCGAGATTTCCTTTGCTATACTTGCCTTGCGTGGATTCTACTATAGTTTTCACTTTTTTCAACTTCATGGTTGACCATGGATCCTTCAGCATTAAGGGATTAAATAATTAAAGCTTGAAATCAGGGGTTTTAGCAAGAAATTTAACTAAATTGCATTGCTTTTAACATAAGTGCATCATGATTTCTACACTTTCGTTATCGTTTGCTTGTTCCTTTCCTATGTTCACTCATTGGGTTTATACTCACTCTTTTTAACTTCATGTTTTCAGATTCGGAGGTAGTTGGGGCCTAGATTGAAGTGTCTATTTGTATTCGCCATTTGGTAGGTTCCATGGCATCTTGTAGCGGTACCCATGCCCAGAGTCACTCCACTGATAGTGAAGGTCTCTTGCATGTGTATATAGTTAATTAAATGTAAATTATGAGATTGTTGTGCACTCTGTATGTTGATTGATTACCCATGTCAGTTAGAGTTGATGAATGATAACCCTATTTTGGGAACGTTATATATATATATACACACTTGGTTCTCATAGTATAATTTTGAAGGATCATTCATTAGGAACTATGAGGATCAAATCTTAAAGAAAGAGAGGCTTATTTGGGCCTAGTGGGCTATGCCTATTGGGCTCTTATGTCGATCATGGCCCAGGAATTGGGCTGTGACAGCTGCCTCTTCCTAAAAACCATTGAAAAAGGCCTTTTAAAGAGCCTCCAAAAGCTCTAACTTCCAAAATTCTGTAAGATGCTTATTTTTGGAAAATTCCTTGAAAGCCATGGCTCTCATTTTGAAAATCATGGCCCTCAAAGATTTTGTGGTGAAGTTTAGCCTAAAAGTCTTTTCAGCGCCATGGCATTAGCTTTTTGACATTTTTCTATCTTCTTCAAACTAGGCAAAGTGGTTAACATAAAAGTTGTACCCCTATCTCTTAGCTTTTCAATAGTGCAAGAATCACATCAATTGCACTTCTGGAGTGAATGATATGCTCAAAATACAACATCATGTTTAGTCCATGCAGACTGCTACAGTGCTATGCGTTCGATAAGGATTTTGTCCATGATCTGATCTGAACTTGGCAAAGTGATAAACATCAAAGTTGTATCCCTTCCTCTTATCTTTCTATTGGTTTAAGAATACCTCATTTGGAGTTCTGTAGGGAGAGTTATGATCAAAATACAGAAACTTGTTCAGAAAATTTTACATTTAATCATCCATGCTCAGTTTACCTCCACAAAGTTTTATAAACTTGCACACCTTTAAAACAAAGACTAAATCATTGAAGGCCCAAATTAGTGCTTTTAACATAAAAATGAGCTAAAATTACTAAAATTAAAATATTCCAACATGTATTGAACTTAATAACAAAAAGCATAAAAACTACCTAAAATTACTTAAAAACACAAGGACTTAGCTATTTTTAATAATCAAAATGTGGCAAAATAACTCTATAACATAGAGATATCAACAAGATCAAGAAATGTCAGGAAGAGATAAGGAAATAGCTAGCAAAGCTAGTAGAGATGATGATTGCTAGTGAAGGGAATGGAACTATCTAAGGATCTTCAAGTTTACAAGGTTTAAGCCCATCGCCAGCACAAGTGCAAATTGTGTCGATATCGAGGGCAAGTCTTTTTGACCTAGTTCCTATACTTGACTTGGATGACCTCAAAGAGCAAGGAAAATTAAAAATGGACTCATCAACATTGAGAAAAAGAATTGAAAATGCAACAAAAGAATGACCTTTTAGAAAATATCTTTAAGGCCATTGAGGGGGTGGATGCTTATGATTCCATTAAAGAAAAGGAATTAGGTTTGGTGCCTAATGTGGTTTTTCCATTCAAGTTCAAAGTCTTGGAGTTCGAAAAGGATGATGGAACCAAATTTCTAAGGTGCATTTAGCCATGTATTGCAACAAGATGGCTATATATGTCCATGATAAGAACTTGCTCATTCGTTTCTTCCAAGATAGTTTGAAAGAAGTTGTGGTTAAATGACATTTTAAGTTCAAGAAAAATTATATTTGCAAATGGAAAGACTTGGCTCAGGCATTATTAAGGCAATACAAGTATCTGTTAAGGGTAGTGCTTGATCGAGTGACCTTTTAAAACATGAAAACAAAACTCTTATAAAAGTTCTAAAAAATATACTTATAGATGGAAGCATGTAGCATCACAAGTACAACCACATCTTACTAATAGACACATAAATTCTTTATATGTTGGTACCTTCCCTCCATATTATTGTAGATTGGTGGGTAATGCTTCTTCGGATTTCATAGATTTGGTGTTCTTTGTGGGAAGGATTAAAGAGGGGATAAAAAAGGGAAAGATTGTAGACACTCAAGTAAATAATCTTATTAGTATAAAAGATGATGCTCTTTATAAAGAGTTTCAAGCAATGACTTTTGAAAGGAATAACAAGAGAAAACTTTATGCCATACAAGGAGATCTTATGGGCACTTATTCTCGCCTATCACCATATGCCCATAATCTACCTCAACCTTTTGCTTCTTACACCTAGGCACCATTTGTGCAAGCTCCTCTACCCCATATCTTCACTTCAATTGATCAAGGAATCAATCCTAATTGCTTTCAAAGCAACAAAAGAAAGAAAGCTAAAATGTATCGCCCATTACAAATGTCCTACACAGAGTTTCTCCCTTTGTTAGTGCAAAATCATAAGATTTTTATCATTTTTACCAAGCTTAGAAAACCTCCTTACATGAAATGGTATGACCCAAATGTTAATTATGACTACCATGTTAGGGTTGAAGGTCATTCCATGGAGAATTGCACTACACTTAAGACCAAAGTTCAAGCTTTAATCGATGCAGACCCAATTAAATTTGGAGAACTTGTTAGCAGTTATGGAAATCGGGGATGATAAATGCAAGGCTTAGGTTTTGGAACAATTGAGTGGCATGCCAATCAGAGGCAATCTTTAATCACTTGTTAGTTTTGTACATGCTTTTGAGAGCATCAATTCTTGGGAGGATGAACTTTTGTCTTGCATGAACATGTGATTGAGTTTAAGTTCTAAGCATCATAACATTTTGTCATGAGTTCAATCAAATTTGTAAATATGGATTCGAGGTTTGACTTAAATTTCTTATTTATTTTTCTTTCTTGTCTTCATGATAAAATTGAGTAAACCATTAGTTTGAGAAACAATAATGTGAGGCAATTTAAAGTTGTTTGAGGATAAAGTCCCATATAACTCATTTTCAAGATAATGTAAAAGAAAGAGAGAGAAAGAGAAAATGATATATATATATATATATATATATATATTAAAATGGTGAAAAAGATCTCGAAAGAATTGGTGGTTGCTAGTTACGATGAACCTATCCTTATAAACATTGTCAAACCATTCATCCGAACACTCTCATCAACCTTGAATCCAAGACCATTTGAATAAGGGCTATTCAAAAGCTTGAATCCAAAAGGTAACAAAAGTTTCAAAATTTCATCAACCTTATCATGTGATACAAAAGAGCAATAATCTTTGTCTAGGAAATGATCAATGTTATAATGGGTTGTTTTGCAAAATTATTTCTTTTGTATTCTCTAAAAATTGAGCAAATAAAACACTCTTATAAAGAATTTGAATTTTGTAAGTTGATAAGTGTCAAGACAATGCTAAAGGTCAAAATATGCCAAAGCCACTTGAACTCTTTCAATTGGATCCAAAATGTAAACCTCTCAACATATTTTCTAAAATTATTCTTTCCCCATACTTCGAGACTAGTTAACCAAAGATGAAAGCTTTCTCAACACCTCCAAAACACCCTAGCTTGTAAAATGCCCTTTGTTTCTCTTTTCTCTAAAAGGATAATGTTAACAATTTGCATTAAGGGAAACTGATTAACGATAAGGCTTTGAAAAGGTCATTGTTGCTAAAAAGCGTTATGTAAGTCTTCATTTTAGTAGCTGATTGAGGAAGGGCATTCTCAATAAGTCCTTCCATTTTGGAAAGTTTGATTGTGAAGGAGTGAAACAAAAAAAAAAAGAAACCCATAAAAAAATAGAAGAAATGAGCAAAATGAGAGATGGTGAGGAAAATTGATAGTCACATCATGCACTTGAGATGTTCAAATTACGCTAAACAAAAAAAAAAGAAGAAAACAAGAAAAATCAACCTTAGCTTCAAAATTATTCCTTTCTAAGAATTACTCTTCAATGTAAATAACTATATTTGATATGAAAAATGAGAAATTATCTACTTACTACCTCTTTGAGCCTATTGAGTTCTTTCCAAAATGCACCTCAACCAAGGATCACCTCCCACATTGGAGGGCAATTATG
Source organism: Theobroma cacao (assembly GCF_000208745.1). NCBI lineage: Eukaryota > Viridiplantae > Streptophyta > Magnoliopsida > Malvales > Malvaceae > Theobroma > Theobroma cacao. The sequence goes on from NC_030855.1 coordinate 9,630,999, forward strand.
GAGGAAAATTTTTGTTAGAGGCATAGATGATAGATGACTCATTTTGAGGAAAAAAGGAAGATCCTCTATATAATGAGGTCAAATAAAAAATTTGAGTTTTAGAAATTTTTGAACTCAAATGATCAAAATGGAAATTGAAAGAAAAAATAGAAAAGAAAAGGACAAGAGAAAGAAAAAGAGAAAAATCAGATAAATGAAATGATGAAAAGGGCATGCTTTGAAAAAAGGAAAAATGTCTCAAATGATAAGAAATGGTCCTTGGTTTGATCACCCTTAAATACATGTTTTGGGCCTTTATATCCAGTTTTTCAAAACCTTAACCTTAGCATACATTACATGTTTGAAAAAGTCCATTTTGATTAATTGTGGATACTTAAATTGAAGAGCTTTTCTAATAAAAAAAGATCATCATATCGAACAAGGCTTTAGCTTTTTTTCTTTACCAAAATTACCTTTTTGAATCCCTCGATCCATTTTGGATAAAGTTTGAAATTTTCAAGTGCATGATGAACGATTAATGAAATAAACTCTAAAAAAAAAGAGAGAGAAAGAGAAAAAGGAAGGAAAAAAGGAGAGAGAAATGAAGCTTTAAAGTGAAAACCCAAGAGGGTAAACTAAAGCAAAAATGGAAACTTATTAAGCCACTCTTAATTTTGATCAAGGCTGTGATAAGAACCACAAGATTTAGGTCGTTTTGAAGCAACTAGAATGTAATGGAGACCCTTAAAATGTCCATGAATGGCAAACACCACTAACGATTCAAGATCTATTAGAAAATTAGTGCTGAACTTTGAACTTTTCTCTTCCAAAATAGCCTTGCTAATCTTAAGCTTCTAATAACTGGTCTTGACATCTATCAAAATGCCACATCTCATGAGACTAAGAGAGTGTCAAAATTGATCAAGAGTAGAAATGAATCTTTAATGTGAAAATTTTGATGCTCAAAGAATACAAGTTTTTTTTTAATCATGCTTTATTTGTGAGCTTAGACAAAGAAACGTCAATTTTTGCTTTCTCCATCAAGTGATGAAACCTTTCTTGTTAACCAAGACCTTGATGTGCCATCCAATCCATTTGAAAGACTAAACTATGAAATGACCCAACCAAGGTTATTTTTAGTAGTAATCACCAATTCTCAAGAAATCAAAATGTCACATGTTTTTCAAAAATTGGATATTTTACCATTTTAATAAGAAAAGCTTAGAATCAATACATTTTTGTTCCAAGGTTTAACTATATTTGATCATGAAAAAGTTGTGTGGGGCAACTTTTTTGTCATTTTGTCAAAATTCAAAATGTTTTTTTGAAAGCAAAGGAAAAAGTTGTTTTAAGAAAAAAAAAAGAGAGAAAGAGAAAGATAGAAAAAAAAGGAATAGTTCTTATGATTCTATTATCATTTGATTCTGATAAGACCAATATGTTTGAAAAAGACAAAATCATTTCTTAAGGAAAATGAGAAAGATGTTTTGCAAGGAAAAGTTCATATGATTAGGAAATATGGAATCAATGAAATCAAATTTAAATTGATACATTTGCCTTTATTGATGTCTATTACAGAAATATGATATTAAGAATCTTAAATCAATGTGATCTTGTCACAGCCCAAATTTTCGAGCCACGACTAGCATAATGGCCTAATGGGCTCAGCCCATTATGTAAAACCCGACCCTATAAATACATGTCATAACATACATGCACTGAGTAGCATGTTATTATGCTAGGAAAGTCCTTAAGAATAGACGAAACCCGATATTGTACCTAACGGTACACTTGAATTGATTTAACTTCGAACTAGTTCAAATAGGAATCGTAGGATGAAATTTAACATTTTATAGTCAAGGAATGACTAAAAATGATTGTTCGGAGTTCGAGGGTTCATTTGGGGAAAAATTGAAAATTTTGATGTTTAGGGGCAAAATCGTAATTTTTCCACCCGTAGACAAAATTTGAGATTTTGAGAGAATTTAGATCACATTTGAGAAATTGGAGAATGGTATGAGTATAAGGGATGAAAAATATGTCTATGGGCAATTTTTCAGTTTTTGGGGTAAAAATGTAATTTTTTACTTTTACGAGGGCAAAAGTGTAAATTTCAAAAATTACTCCACCAAGACTTTGGATAAGTCTGAGAATTTTATCTAGGCTATGGATATGTGGGACAAGTGTACGGTGAAAATTTGGAAACAAATGGATGAAATTTTAAAAACGGACCAATGGGAAAGTGACACATGGCATTTTTTCTAATGGTTTAATATTATTTTAATGAAAAGTCAGCCCATTTAAACCCCATTTTAAGTGATGGCCGGCCATAAGGAAGAACAAGAGAGGAAATAGAGAGGAAAGGAAGAAAACAAAGAAAACAAAGGGAAACTAGAAAAATTCAAAGGGGAATTCACATTTTTCGCCCGTTTACACGTCTAACGGTAAGATTTTTTGACTTTAGCTTGATTTCTACCTTTCCTATGCCTTCGTTTCCATTTAGCATGCTTGAGGAGAGAGATCTAAAAGTGACATCAAGGGCTGGATGAATTTCAAGGGGGGAGAAATTGAAATTTTTAGGTTTTGATTTTTAGTTAAATTGATAGTTTTAGTTAGTTAAATGTGTTTAGAAATTAAATTGGGCAAGAAAGCATTAAATTTTCACAATACCCACCCTTGGCTGAATCTGCAATGAGGTACAATGATGATAATCTGATTTTTATTCTAAGAAAAATGAAGAGAAAATGATGAAAAATGGTTAAATGTGATAGAAAAACAAAGTGGAAAATTAATTGACTTGATGTCCCATTTTTGGCTGAATTTTTCAAGGGAGAGAGTGAGCTGATTTTGGTGATTTTAGAGGAATATTGGCTGATAATTAATGGTTAGAAATGTTGGAGAGAGAATGGGACAATTTAGAGCTAAAATGGAGCGCGTTAGCAATTTATCGGGTCAAGTGCCAAAAATAGGTTAATACTGCGTTTAAGCCGTTTTTGGCTATTGCATTTCATACCATGCATTAGTATAGGATTTAAGTCAAATATATAGTGATTTAGCATTAATGTGATGAATTGAGTAAATTTTTGCAATGTGTCTAGGAGGAGAGCCTTTCGGTAAAGGCAAGAAAATCGTACCCGACGAGTAGTTATCGGGGCACCTAGAAAGCTTTTAGTTTGTACAAACGGTGAGTAAACTTATTATTATTGTAAATTATCTAGAGTTTATTTTTAAATGCTCTTTATGTATTTTATGAAATGAAAATGAGATTAAAACGGGATTTTTGATGTTTTACAAATGAATGTGACAAATAAAGATATATTAGGTTGATTATGAAATTAAGTAATTGGAGGCTGTTAACTATCTTGAAAATTATATATTTTCCTATGAATGGCTTATGAGATATGAGTATATGTGGCTATATTTTGTAAGTGTATTGGGAAATTTATGTAAGCTATTTTTACTATGCAGGCTGGATAAATAAATAAAAGCCACGTTATACTGTCGAAATTTTATTAAAATTGGTGGGTTGGTCACTACAGTGACGGGTTTCCGTGGACTACCTATTGGAGGGGCACGGTAAACCCGGTTATATAGTTACTCAGGTTGTAGAGGCGAGGAGAGTAACTCCTGGGGTAGTATTAGAGCTCACTTCACGTCGAACCCCCACGTGAATGTGTAACTCGGCCAAGGCCAAGGAACGGCTTGTTTTAAAAATAAAAATGTGTTTCACATGTAAATGTTATAACAACCTTGGCAGACTCGGTTAGATGCCTCGGCCAAGGTATCCCCAAGGATTAGTTTTGGCTTGAGCCTTGTTTTTAATAAAAGACATAGGTAAACTACAAATATTTTATGGTTTAAGAAATAAATTGAAAACATTATGAAATGGTTCGTAATTTGTTGTTTAAACTTGCCTCTATTTTACTCACATTTAGATACTTATGATAATGTCTGTTTACTCATTGGGATTGCAAAATCTCACCCACCTCCTTTCTAAACATTTCAAGTCTGTGCTAGCTTGTAGATACCATATTTTGTTGAGGATTCCAGTTGACATCTCTACCACACAGACAGTAGGTTTCTAGCACCAACACTGGGTGTATTTTGGGCCACTTGTCATTGTAACCATTATTGTACATTATAACTTAGTAAATTTTTGTATGTATGAATTTATTTTACTTACACATTACAAAAGATTTCTTACACGTGTTTCTATAAATATTGTTTTATATAAAAATGCTATATTTTAATCAATATTTT
>NC_030855.1:9636107-9659194 GCF_000208745.1 Theobroma cacao
AGGATTCCACATACATTACAACCATATACCATATTCATAAACTTTCTATTGCATAAGTATATATATATATATATATATATATACATATATAAACACGCCAGCCACCACCGCCTCACCCAACTCATGTGCAACCCCCACATTGCGCACATAGCTGGAGTCATCGTGTGCATCCCTCACATCATGCACAACTAATACCACCGTGTGCATCCCCCACATCGCGCACAGGTAATATCATCATCCACACTCCACACCCGTCATCGCCAGCATATGCTCCCCCACATCACGCACATGCACGGCTATAATTATCACACAATATTAACTATTAATACACAACATATATATATATATATATATATATCAACACAATATAGGAGCACATGAAGTCATCATGTACACGTTTCACAACATAAAATGTTTCATCAAGGGCTTGTTCCCATGCACGATTTTCAAGAAAAGGCAAGCAAAATATTTCAAGTGATTCAATCATACATATGTGCATTTTATCTCAAAACTTTTTCATGCAAGTTCACTTACCTCAATAATGGCAACTCACAAGACTAACGTCCATAAAGTCTTAATCTTGGTAGTCCCGAAATACCATTAAAACCTAGATTTGCCAATAAACAATAATAGATTCAAATATATCACAAAATTGAATTTAATCATTCTAATAAGCATGCACTTGATAAATCACATCCTAGCCAAATTTTTAACTTGGATCTAAGTCTAATTCTCAAACCCATCATATCAACTATTCCAAATTTAAAGATTCTTTACCTTTATGGTTACTTAACCCGTACTTGCACTCCAATATTCCTTCAAAACATAAATCATCAAGCTACCAAAATGATTCACATATTATTTTTCCAAAGATTTAACCATCCATGAGCTTAAATCACAAAATCCTTACTTTTGCTTGCTTGAATTACAAAACCAAGCTTTTTTCTTCCTTTCTCTCTTTGTCTTTTTTTTTCTCCTTCTTTTCCTTTCTCCTTTCTTCCAACCAACGTTACTTATTTTCTTTCTAAGGGCACGGTTTTCTTTGCCAAAACAAAGCCAATTTCCTCATTGTTGGTGTGGCGGATAAAAGGAAAGAAAAAGTAATGAGTGTGATGATGTTTGTAGAAGTCTTTTGGGATAAGAACAAAAATAAATAAAATAAGGAAGTTGCCTTCAAGTGGCCGGCCATACAAATGAAAAAGAAAAAGTCAAAAAGTAAGGTAAAAGCTTGTTCATTTAGTTAAGTAATATATAGTAAAATTTTTTTGTCTTTTCCTTTCTTTCTCTTTTTTTTTTGTACATAAGCCTTACATTTCCAAAAATCATACATGGGATGGACGACCATGAGGAACAAAAAGAAGAGTCAAAGCTTCCTTTGGAATCTTTGACTAAGCTTTGTAGAAAATTATCATTTTGCCCTTCAAGGTTCTCATCCTTTCAATTAAGTCCTCCCAAAATCTTTTAATCTCCAATTTCCTTCTATTATCTTCTTTTACACATGTACAAATGAAATATAAAGTTTGTACCCCAACGCGGTGTCAGCATAATATTTAAAATATATTTTTACCAGTGTTAGTTTTATTTAATAACAAAGCGCGGACCCCACTCACTTCATTTTTCTTCAAAATTTCCTCGTTCTTCCTCTCCTCCACTACAATATACCCCTCATTCATGGAAAAGTTTGACACTGAATAAAATATTAATATTTTAATATTATTTTATTGCAAAAAATTTCCTCTTGTCTCCTTGGTACCCAAAATACCTTATTATGCCTTAATTCACTTCTGAATCACTTTTTATCTCGCAAATTATTCCACTATAAAAATATTATTATTTTATTATTATTTTCTCGTGTGCAAAATATTTTATCCAAAACTATTCCTTTCATCTTTCATCACTTTTAAACATTATAATTAATCTTAATTGGCAATCTGATAAGCTTTATTGGTCACTATATCAAAGAACAGGGTATTACAATCTCTCCACTCAAAATTCGTCCTCGAATTTTCCTCAACGTCGGGTTGTTAATATCACTCAATGATCTTATTCCATTTCTTTCTTCATAAGGAATTTTGATTTACGCACTTCATTACTTTCAATTTGACTAGAACACTTTACAAGATCAGGGTACGTATCTTATATCTATTATCATCTTTAAGTCTAAACCACAGTACCCTTCTCAATTATTCTTTCTTATCATTAAGATCCTAAGTATGCCTTTATTTCCATTACTAACCTTAAACATACCTTTATCTTGATTATTTCCAAACCTCTCATCATTCATTCACTTTATCTTCATACACCATTATATAACTTATGGCATCATAAACACACCCTATTCATTCGTACACATATTTCTAACATTCTGGGGAGTTAAATCTGTAAACCATTCCCTCACTCTTCATGTTTATTTCGTATTTATGCAACTTAAATCTTCTTAATCATACTAATCCATCTTATATGGCTTAACCACGTCATAGATTGCATTTCCTTGATATCATTTCCTTGGATATTTCTCCAAAATTTCTTATATCAATATAGTTTCCACTTTTGATGGGATTTCTTATCATTGTATTATCCATACAACTCATCAAATATATCGAGTTCAAATCTCGAAGCTCTAAAAACAGTTCTTCATTTTAGTTGGCCACGTCATCAATTCCACACATACATATGTACTCGCACTTCTAAATGTCAATATTCTTCATTATGTGTAGGGATCTTTGTGTTCAAGTGCCTTCGGACTAAGTTTCCCTTTATTTGTTCTCTCCTCCATAACCAAGATTCGTTATAATAATTCTCATATTTAATCTATAAATATTAGGGTATACTCAATTTCAAATTACCCTTTTTATATGTTTAAATCACTATTCCACTTATGTCTACCACAAGTTATCTCTTACGTAATCCATACAAATTCTCATTATGCCTACACATAACTTCACATCATTTACATGCTTGTACTCCCTTCTTATCATTTCCAATTATATACTTAAGTTTCATTGTACTATATATCCTTGCACCACAATGTCATTAGTCATATTTCACTTACTAAATACCATTTTTATTATCTTACAATCCAATATGCGTATATGCTTTATAACCTCATTGATCCTTCAAAGATTCATCTTTACTTGATCATTGCATCTTATGCAATACCACAATCCCTAAAAGTCATATTTATTTCTCAATTATCTTTCATCCCTCTAACATATACATTATATCCTTTTTGCAATTCATGATTAATCAGTCACTTAAGACTTCGACTTATTCGAATCATGCATAGCTTATGCGCTTTTGAATTCCAATTCCCATAATACATTAGGAGGTTTTCATTATCCGACTTCATTATCGAGATCACCTTCAACCATTCTTTATACTATTCTCTTATACTGATATAACATCATTCTCCTTTAATCAATTTACAGTTTGTACCTGAAATTGCAAGACTAGAAACAAGCTTTTTCTCAAGCACCTTTCAAAGTGACTATAAGTACCACTTTCAGCTTATCGCTTCTTTTTCGTAACCACATAACTTAATGCTTGTTTCCAAAAGATTCATAGTAGGATTCTTCTTGACTATTTTTTTGTGCATACTAATCTGAAACTTATGTCTCACCACTTATGATCACTTAACTTATGGTTTAGCCGTTAGGCTCCTCAACAAGTTTCAAAATTTCATGTATTATTTTTGCCGCGTTCGTTTGATAATTCCTTCTCAAGAATGTTCATATTTTCTTGAAACACTTAATCACTTATTTGCTCTTTAACATTCTGAGCATATCAGTCCAAAAGACATGCACTATTCACCAAGATATTTTATTGCATACTCATTTATTCAATCCTCAGTTTATTTTCATAGATTTCTAGTATGCCATATGATTGGCCTTGTGTTGTTACTAATCCTTTTCATTCAACTAAGTCAAGACAAGATTTGTAATTCCTCAAAATGATACTTTACATTAACTCATTTTCTATGTCACGCTTGTAATTCTTCATTCACACTTTCATTATTTGGTTTTGACGTCCCTTATCATTGTCTCATATATTCATCCAACTTTTCACTCACTTTTTCCTTAGCCTTTTACAAGGCTTCATCTTTTGTCTACTTACTTTCTTAGGACTTAACTTTAGTCAACATATTTTTTTATTTTATTTTATTTTTTTTCCGTCTTAATACTTTATGTGGTAATTTACCTCAATACAGCCATCCCAAGAACTCTCCAACTCCTCTTTTACTTACATGCCAACATATCAGGCAATAAAGAAACTTTTCAATTTACTCGTATAAACACTTTTCCAACACACTTGAAACTCCAAATAACAAAGCTCAACATTAAGATTAATGGCCATAGTTCAACTTGCATGTTTTATCTTCATGCCACTCACCATTTGCTTGTGCTTTCCAGCCATGAGAGGGTCTTAAAGAGACAACGTTGGGTAGTCAGCACTGCGACGTTGCAGTTGCTAGAATTTACCTTATCAAATTGATTCTTCTACCTTTACGGTTACTACACTAATCATTCTCAACCACATGGCTTTATCTTAAGCCTATACCATAGTTTCCATCAGCATGTATATCTTCATTTTTCTTATCATATGCTCTAGGCCAAGTCGATACCTTTAACTCATATTATCTTCTAACTCTTATCATTAATCACTAAGTCCCATCTTAGGATATCCTTTCCATATGGTGTAATGAATTCACAACATACATATCACTACACACATAATTATTCATTATTTATGGCATCCCACAATTCTTACCATCTATAATTAATTGTCTTTCTTGTCTAGTAACTCAAATAGTTATTAACTTTCAACACAAATTGTAATACCCTACACCCTCGTTGGACACAAATAAGACCTTATTGATCAAATGAATGATTGTTTGATGTGAATTGACGTGCTAAAGAGCAACAAAGGATGAAAGGAACGTTCAAGAATAAAATGCTTTATGCGTGCAGAAACAATAATTAAATAATAATATTTTAGTTGGAGAGGAATTAGTAAGCTAAAGGATGATTCGGAAGTAAACTGAGATGTAATGATGTGTTTCGGGACCAAAGAAGGCAAGTGAAAATTTTTGAAATAAAATAATATTTTTATTCAATAAAATAATATTAAAATATTAATATTTTATATGTTGTCGAAATTAGTCATGAAAAATAGAATATGACTAATTTAAGTGGGGGAGAAGAAGTAAAGAAGAATTTTGAAAGAAAACGACGATAATTGTGTTAGCGTGATTTTATTAAATCGAGTTAACGCGGGTAAGTAAATATTTAAATATTATGGTGACACCGCGTTGGAATGCGATCTCGATATTTTGATTATACACGTATAAGAAAAGAAAGATAGAAGGAAATTGAAATTTTTACACGTGTTAGAAGAATTAATTTTAAAATATGAAAATTTGAGGGAAGTGTGTTAAATAAAATGAAATTAAGGCATAATATGTAAATTTTATTGTTTTGAAGAAATAAAAATAAAATGAAAATAAAATGGATGATAAAATAATGAAGAAAAGATGTTGAAAAGTCAAATAATATTTTTAAATGTACGTGAGTGGCCACATGAGTCAAGAATGGAATGAGGATAAAAAGAAAAGAAAGGAATAACGATGGAATGGGGGCCGACCACAAGAATAAAAGAAAGAAAGGAAGAAAGACAAAAAGCAAAGAAAACAAAAGAAAGACAAAAAGCAAAGAAAACAAAAGAGAAGAATGTAGAAATGATGGTAAGGCCGGCCATGTGAGATGAAAGAAATGAAAAAGAGATAAAAGAGAAAAAGGAGAGGAAGTCGGTTGAGAGTGGGAGAAGAAAAATAAAGGAAAGAACCAAAAGCCGAGCAAAAGAAAGGAAAGAAGAACTGTGGGAGAGGAAGGAAAAAGAAAGCTTTTGCCATAATTTTTAGAGGAAGAAGAAAGCTAAAAATTTATGAGGTAAGAAGCTGATTTTTGCTACACTTTGAGAGAGAAAATTCGGTGCTTTTTGGAGGGATTTTGGTGCTGAAAATTCAAGGTTTTTGCTGCTGAATTTTGAGGTTATGTTGCTAGAGATTGTTGCTGCCATTGAAGGACAACTTTGGCTGCTGAAAATTTGAGTTGTTTGCTGCCAATTTGTGCAAAAACAATTTGAGCTGTTTGCTGGTAGTTTGTACAGGAAAATTGGACAGCTTTGTGCTGCCAAAATTGAGAAGTTTGTTGCTGGAAATTTAAGCTGGAAATCTGCTGATTTTAGAGCAGAAAATGGTAGCAAAAAGGGTGAGAAAACGAGGCTTTTGGCGATCGGTTTTGAGAAGAAAAGAAGAGAGGAAGCCACGATGGTGAAGAGAGGAAGCCACGGTGGTGAAAGGAGTGACGGGCTGGAAAGAAAAAAAAAAGAAGAAACGTGGATGAGAGAAAAAGAAAGAAAAAGAAAAGAAAAGAAATAGAAAATAAGTGGACATGGCCCAATAGGAAATAAAATAAATGGGCTTAGCCCAAATAGAAAAAAATGGAGAAGCCCATGGAGAGGGCCCAATGGTAAGTTAATGTTATATTTTAAGGTTTATGGGTAGTTTAATATTGTGCATATTTTGGATGAAAAATATGCAAGTTGCTGAAGGAATTTTTAATTAAGTTGCTACCCATACAAATGTGTGATTAAGTATACTGAGTTTAAATTGTTGCTAGGAAAGTTTGTCGTGGATGCGTGCCGAACGAAGTATGTGATCGACAAATAGGAATAATTATATACGCGTACGAATCAATAGTGAAGTAATATCCCACTATTATGAGGTGAGTAGGGGGTGTCAATTTTAAAAAATTCCGTATATATATACATGTACGTATATTTTACGTGAAGTGCAAAATTTATGGAAAGCATGCGTTGATAGAATTTTAAGAATTGTGGGTGTAAGTTATTTTTAGAAATCATTTCGAATATATATATATTATACATAAAGTGTTTTAAACCGGGAAAAAAACTTTTCGAAAAGATTTACATCAAAGGAAATTGTGCCTTATTGCTTGTGTGGTGTCTATTCATGAAGTTTATTACATATTCACCATGCTATTTTGATACAAAATATCATGCAAATATTTACAATGAATATTTTACGAAAAGAGAGTTTTAACGTGATGTGGGGATCGATATTTTGAGAAAGATTTAAAATATCCCCTTGAAGATCAAATTTGAATTCTTTTAAAAGGTGATTTCATTTTAACCAAGAAATTCAAGAGTAATTAGAGACTGCTACTTGTTGTGTTATACATTGTATTTTGAATCGAATGGCTTATGATAATGTGGGCATGATTGGCTGGATTGGTAAATGTGTTGAAAATGTATGAACTGCTGATTTGCCTTGAGAGGCTATACAAAAAAATAATTGCCATGTCATGCTATTGCAAATTTTATTGTATGGTGGGTTTAGCTTGCTGCAGTGGGCAGGTTCTGTGGACCAGCCTTTTTGAGGGGCACAGAATCCAGGTATATTCTTACTTCAGTACGAGAGGCGTGTAGGGTAACTCTTGAGGTACAACTTTAGAGTTCACTTCACACCAAACCACCACGTGAGGGTGAACTCAACCAGCGCCAAGGAACGGCTATGTTTTCAAAATAAAAACATGATTTATGCGTACATGACTTTTTAACAGCCTTGGTGGACTCGATTGGGATAGCCCCAGGTCAAGGTATCCCTGACAACCGAGTATGAGAATGATTTTGCCACAAGCCAAGTTTTTAAGAAAGTCATAAGCCATGTTGTTTATTTTTGACAAAATTGTAATGGTTTTATATGAGTTGAAATAAGTTTTAATATTATGAATTATATTTCTCTACATGGTGAAAATGGAATTAAACGGTTTTTCGCAGCTCCCCTATTTGTTTAACTATGAAATGAATCTGTAATTCCTCGCATATGGGGCGAGTTATGATTTGTGCATGATTTTAAATATTATTTGGTTTTGCGAGAGCTTGCTAAATTTTATTGATTTGATTCGAAAATGATTATTAATATATTTTGATGCGAAAAATTTTATTACCTAGATTATTTATACTTTATAAGAAATTTTTGATTTTTATATAAGGCACAAACCCTCGTTTGAAACGAATTGCTTTTATAATCTTGCATTTTTATATTCAACTGATCAGTCGTTTGCTTATTTTTCCATCTACGCCCTAATCGCTGAGTCGATGATTATCACTGAGTCTATGAGACTTACACCCATTTATTTCCCTTTTTACCGATAGGGATCAGCCTAGCTGTAGTCAGTGACGCGTTCAGTCCATCGTGAATAGGTAAAGGCATCTCCTAGCATTTTATTCCGAGTCGCTTTCTTGTTAGAGGTCAAGTCGTAGCATTTTATTTATTAAGTTGTAAACGAATTCTAAATTTTTATATAAGCATTAATTTGGAGATTATAGATTTTAATACATATACTTACGAATAAAAGGAAAATGTCTGTATTGATTTTTATATATATGGTTCAATTTAATATATGAAAGTATCAATATTATATGGTGATTGATTGTAGTGGATTAACGAGCAAATTCTAGATAGGCTTGTTCGAGACTTGGCAGGTTTTTTTCGGAAGTCTTGGACGCCGACAGCGACCGGGGAGAGGTTGTTGCACAAATGATCATAAAAATAGGTTATTGTTCTCCCCATTCTACATTCACGATCTTTATCAAATCAAGAATTCATTTTTCCCAAGTTTCGTAATTTACCTCCAATGGGCTATATTTGTGTCAGATCATCATTTTATAATGTTATGGCATCATTTTTATAATTCCCTCCATACTTAAGTTTACGGTCCTTGACTTAATCACGTTAACCATTCAAACTGTCACCTATAGTCTCACTGATTTCATCCATTATTCATCTTAATAACTTTCGACTTTTCACAACACACTCATCATACATGTTAGGGCATTCTCAATCTCATACTAATCTTATAGTCATATAACCACCAATTAGGCTAAGTCCTTCTATGGGATATCTCCTTCCATATGATGCATGGGGATCACAAGATGTACAACTCCAAGTGTATGTCTACATATTGATAACCTCCATATATTTCATGATCAGGAAACCCACAATTTGCACAACTAGCTTTCTATCACAAGTTCGCGATCGAAACATTAATCTTAACATATCTATTCCACATTTGGTGGTATGTCAAAATCACCCTTTGAACACATTTCACTACTAACATTCACATACCTTTACCATGACATTTAGTGCAAATTTGATTAACCAATGATCTCTAAATAACTCTTAGGTACATAAATATCAAAGTGTACATCACTTTGCGTTGCGAGCTTAACTTTACTCATCAATCCTTAACCGTTAACATTAGTAAGGTGGACAATTCACTTAATTGTTACATCTCGTTTTTGTGGCCATAAGATTCAAATTCGTAAACTTAGGATGTAGAAGCTCCCTTTTCGTGCTTATCCAATAGTCAACATTTTCTAAATCTCTTACCTTTGGAGAAATCATATTCAAAACTAATCATTTACATCATAAGTTGCATACTGAACCATATAAACTCTTAAATGATCTTTAAAGCAACTTGTATACTAAGCTCAAACATAGAACTCCATATGACATTTAGACTAAAATCAACACTTCTAAGTCATTTAACTTCAATCTACCAAATCCACAACTAATCCTTTAATCCTTTGGCTTCATGCTAAGCATAGCAAAATTTAAGCTCATCCTTAAAGTAGTTTAGTTTCCTTGCCTTTTTCTTGATGACCACACATCATTTATAACAATCACTTGTCACGACCCAGAACTCCCATCGGGCCCGTGACAACCGTCGCAACGTCCTAATAGGCACTCATTACCCCGAATGTCGATCGGAACCCCGCAAGGCTTAGCATCAGCTTGCGCATCTCCCCGGTGAGCGACAGTTATTAAATCTTGCATTTCAAGAAATCATAAGTCGTTTCAAAATCAAAACAATAATAATATTATTTTCTGGCTCACAGGGGCATTTTCGTCATTTTTCTTTAAAAATACCGAAACCTCCCAAAAACATGGTGTAAAAGCTAAATATGTTCATACATATTTTAAATCAAATAACTAAAATATAAAATTACTTTTGCAATGACACGTGGGCTCCTAACTAACCAATAAGATGCGAGTCTGTGAACCTATAATTTTGACAATGCAAGGCTAACTGAAGTTCTTGATGCAATCGGCTATCTACCGGCTATCCCGAACCTGAAATGTGGGGAATTGAGGGTGGTGAGATTATAAAATCCTAGTGAGTAAACAAACACCATCTAAACTATCTAAAGGCGAGTAAATGGAGACAATTAAAAATAATTAACTTCAGTAAATTTTTCACATCACGAATATTCATTTCAACCAAATAATCAATATGGCTCGTGAATTACTCGAAACTTGGCTCATGCCAAATCCTGTACTCGGTGACACTTGGATCAGGGGTATCCAACTGAGTCCGCCAAGGCTGTTAAAAATTCATATTTCGCATAAATCATATTTTTATTTTGAAACATAACTGTTCCTTGGCGTTGGCTGAGTCTCACTCTCAAGCAGTGGTCCACGTGAAGTGCACTCAAAAAGCCCACCTCAGGGGATACCCTACGCGCCTCTACGACCGAGGTGAGAATATAAAAGAGTTTACCGTGCCCCTCTAATAGGTTGGCCCACGAACTGCAGTAGCTAATCTTTTATCTACCACCTGATTTATAAAATCTTTTTCTGCATGACATGGCAATTTATCGTAACCTAGCCTCTCAAGGCTAAATACACAGTACAAATAATTCTAACACCAAAATCAGTTTAGCCATTCATGCTCATTTATTGTCATAAGCCATTCAATTTAAACTATAAATTTACAACACAAGCAAGCAGTCTCCAGTTACTCTATTTTCAAAACCAGTATTCGATTTTCCAGAAAATTTATAAAATCATAGAATTGTATAAAACTACTCTAGATAATTAAGACGGTAATAAGTTTACTCACAGTTTCTGAAAACTAAATTCGGGTACTCCAACTATTACTCCTCGGGTGCGATTTCTTTGCTCTTGCCAGAGGATTCACCACCTTGACAAATTGCACAATTAAGAGGTTTACTACTTTGGTGCTAAACCAAAATAAACTAATTTATACTACTAATGCAAGATATGAAGTGCAAAATGTCTAAATTTTACCTAAACGCGATGTTAGCCTATTTCGATCTTTTACCCGATAAATCGATATACGCGTCCATTTAAACTCAAAATTAATTTTTTTCAATTTCTATACCTCAATTGCACCCAAATTGACTTAATGTTCCTCAATGTGGTGCAAATTATCAGTCTCGATAGCAAATTACGAAAATACCCCTAGTGGGTAAAAATTCGTATTTTTACTCCGAAAATTCCCATTATTTTTCTAGGCTCATAATTCATCATTATTCCTCAAATAAACATCAAGATCAGCAGCCAATATTCCCCTAGAAAATTTGGCATAATGGGTTTCAATGGGAGAAAATTATTTCTCTAGCTTATTTTTGCTATATTTCAATATAACCTAACTAAAATCACTTAATTCAATTAAAATCAACCAAAACTCAAGCTCAAAACTCATCCATGGAGGTTTGGCCAGCATGGGTGTCCATACCCACTTTCTAATTTTGCATGGAAATGAGAAAAAAATGCATGGGTAGTGAAAATCACAAGGAAAATCAATGAAATTTACCTTTTTAATGCTTGATTTCTTGATTTCTCTTGATTTTCCCCAAATTTTTTCAGCTAGGGTTCTTATTTCTTTTCCCCCTTTTTCTCTCCTGGTTTGGACAGCTGAAGAAGATGAGAATTCTGGAATTTTGACATTTTTAAAGGCTAAAATAACATAATATTATTTTATTCATTTTTTTTTGTTTTATTAATTCCTTAAATTCTAGCCATCCATTTATTTCCAAATTTTCACCATACACTTGTCCCACATATCCATAGCTTAGATAAAATTCTCAGACTTATCCAAAGTCTTGGTGGAGTAATTTTTGAAATTTACACTTTTGTTCCCGTAAAAGTCAAAAATTACATTTTTGCCCCAAAAGCTTAAACATTTCCCATAGACATATTTTTCATCCCTTATACTCATACCATTCTCCAATTTGTCAAATTTGATCTAAATTCTCTCAAAATCTCAAATTTTGTCCATAGGTGAAAAAATTACTATTTTGCCCCTACACTCCATAAATCAGCGGAATTAAACTTTTTTACTGCCAAACCCTCAAATTAAACTCCAATAAGTTTAATAAAAATGAATCTTAATCAAACGGGATTAAAAATTTCCATATTCGTCTTCAGGTGGCAAATTACCATTTTACCCTTGGAATACTTAAAGTCTGGATTAACTCCATATCGGACCTCAAACTCTGAATCCTCATTTTAAATCAACCCATGGGTTTTAGTTTTCTCAAATTCATCCTCGATTCTTTATTTAAACTAGTTCAAGACTTATTTGACTGAACCGTACCATTAGGGGCAATACAGTCATTTAACTTGTTTTCCGGGGCAATTCAATATACAAACATGCTATCCAAAGCATGTGAATGATATATCACAGATAATTTAGGGTCGGGTGTTACATCACTAGTCATTCTAGTCAAAGTATGCCCCTTATTACCATTATCTCACGTGCTCTTTTATATTGACCTCAAATACAAGTCATAGTCATCAATTTTTTTCCCATTGACAATCTTGGGCTCCACCTTTAACTCCACCAAATGAACAAGTTATTACAGACCTATTAATCCAACTCCACTTTCCTCTATCCTTAATCGGAGGGATATACCATCACATTAACCTTTTATTAGGAATGTTTACTTAAAATCTTCCAACAACAGCTCGTGTCTCGGGTGACATCTCAAACCCAGACGACGGCACCACTTATGACCATTATATGATGTTAGCAAAAAGGTAGGTTACTAAGAATAGGAGTTTATATAGTCTCCTATCTATGACTTGTATTGCAGTCACAAGCCATAAACAAGACTGTACATTAACTCTAACAACTCCACTGATTGACATGAAAATTCCTAGGACTCGACTAAACTTAAAGCTCTGATACCACCTTTGTCACAGCCCAAATTTTTAGGCCATGATCGGCGTAAGGACCCAATAGGCTCAGCCCACTAAGCCTAAGCAAGCCTATTTATATAATCTTATACATTAATCCATATTTCTTTAAAATCCAAAATTCGTAATGTTTAAATATAGTTCCTTTGAAAACAATTCATAAAACCTAATTATGCATTCATAATGGCATCATCAACCATAATATACATATATAGCTTGACAAATGAATCTTAGTATTTCACATCAAGTATTCATATACACATAATTAGACCTTGACCGTCAGTGGAGTGACTCTGGGCATGGTTACTAACATTTAGTGTCATGTTAAACCTACTTAGCAATGGATAGGGATGGGCACCTTGTCCTGAGATCCAACCACCTTTAACTTAAAAAATCTAAAACCTGAAGTTTAAAAACGTGAGTATAAACACAGTCAGTGAACATAACAAGGGAACAAGCAATGTTAAGGAAAGTTTAGAAATCATGATGCACTTAAGTTCAAAAACAAATCAATTTAGTTTAATTCTTATTAAAACCCCTTAATTCAACTCTTGATCATTTAGTGCCTTAGTATTGAAAAAAAATCCATGATCAATAAAGAAGTTAAAGAGTGAAAATACAGTAGAGTTCAAGCAAGGTAAGCATAGCAGAATGAAACAGAACACCAAGAAGAAATTTCTTATTACATAAGAAAAAAGCCATCTTGCTACAATAAAAAAAAATTAGCTTGAAAATACTTAGCAAATTCCAAGGTTCAACATGCAGGATTCCACATACATTACAACCATATACCATATTCATAAACTTTTTATTGCATAATTATATATATATATATATATGCATATATAAACACACCTGCCACCACCGCCTCACCCAACTCATGTGCAACCCCCACATTGCGCACATAGTTGGAGTCATCGTGTGCATCCCCCACATCGTGCACAGCTAATACCACCGTGTGCATCCTCCACATCGTGCACAGGCAATATCACCATCCACACTTCACACCCATCATCGCTGGCATGTGCTCCCCCACATCGCACACATGAATAGCTATAATTGTCACACAATATTAACTATTAATATACAACATATATATATATACATATCAAGTCATCATGTTACATGTTTCACAACATAAAATGTTTCATCATGGGCTTGTTCCCATGCACGTTTTTCAAGAAAAGGCTAATTAAAATATTTCAAGTGATTCAATCATACATATGTGCATTTATCTCAAAACTTTTTCATGCAAGTTCACTCACCTCAGTAATGGCAACTCACAAGGCTAACGTCCACAAAGTCTTAATCTTGGCAGTCTCGAAATACCATTAAAATTTAGATTTGCCAATAAACAATAATAGCTTCACATATATCACAAAATTGAATTTAATCATTCTAATAAGCATGCACTTGATAAATCACATCCTAGCCTAATTTTTAACCTAGAATTTTAGTCTAATTCTCAAGCCCATCATATCAACTATTCCAAGTTTAAAGATTCTTTACCTTTATGGTTGCTTGACCCGTACTTGCACTCCAATATTCCTTCAAAACATAAATCATCAAGCTGCCAAAATGATTCACATATTATTTCTCCAAAGATTTAACCATCCATGAGCTTAAATCACAAAAATCCTTACTTTAGCTTGCTTGAATTACAAAACCAAGCTTTTTTCTTCCTTTCTCTCTTTTTCTTTCTTCTTCTCCTTCCTTTCTTTTCTCCTTTCTTCCAACCAACCTTACTTATTTTCTTTCTAAGGGCACGGTTTTCTTTGCCAAAACAAAGCCAATTTCCTCATTGTTGGGGTGGTGGATAAAAGGAAAGAAAAAGTAATGAGTGTGATGATGTTTCTAGAAGTCTTTTAGGATAAGAACAAAAATAAAATAAAATAAGAAAGTTGGCTTCAAGTGGCCGGCCATATGAATGAAAAAGGAAAAGTCAAAAAGTGAGGTAAAAGCTTGTTCATTTAGTCAAGTAATGCATAGTCAATTTTTTTTATCTTTTCCTTTCTTTCTCTTCTTTTTTTTTTTTGGTACATAAGCCTTACATTTCCAAAAATCTTACTGGGATGGCCGGCCATGAGAAACAAAAAGAAGAGTCAAAGCTTCCTTTGGAAGCTTTGACCAAGCTTTGTAGAAAATTATCGTTTTGCCCTTCAAGGTTCTCATCCTTTCAATTAAGTCCTCCCAAAATCTTTTAATCTCCAATTTCCTTCTGTTATCTTCTTTACACATGTACAAACAAAATATAAAGTTTGTACCCCAATGTGGTGTCACCATAATATTTAAGATATGTTTTTACCCACGTTAGTTTTATTTAACAACAACATGCAGGCCCCACTCACTTCATTTTTCTTCGAAATTTCCTCGTTCTTCTTGTCCCCCACTTAGATTTACCATATACCCTTCATTCTTGGAAAATTTCGACACTGAATAAAATATTAATATTTTAATACTATTTTATTAATAAAATATTATTTTATTTCAAAAAATTTCCTCTTGTCTCCTTAGTACCCAAAATACCTTATTATGCCTTAATTCACTTCCGAATCACTTTTTATCTTGCAAATTCTTCCTTAATAAAAATATTATTATTTTATTATTATTTCTTAGCGTGCGAAATATTTTATCCAAAACTATTCCTTTCATCTTTCATCACTTTTAAACATTATAATTGATCTCAATTGGCAATCTGATAAGCTTTATTAGTCACCATATCAAAGTATGGGGTATTACACGAGATTTAGCATAAAAATTCTTTTGAAGCAAAGAGATTGGCAACTGCACAAAACATCACCAAAAAATGTATGAAAACATGAATAATTGTTTGTAAGAGGGAAATACATTATGCATAAAAAGCAATTAGAATCATGTTTTCCCATCATTCAATCATGCATACATGTCTAGTCATGCACATGATCATGCAACATCAAAATGGAAAATTTTCAAGAAAAAGTCAAAACTACACTAACCTTCTTTCATTCTAAAAAGTTCATAGTCATGAGTAAGCAATGTAATCTTGGATTCTTTAACTTGACTTGTGCCTTCATATGTGGTCTCTAAAGTGTCCCATATTTGCTTAGCATTCTCACATATAAAGACTTTGTTAAATTCCCTAGCACCTAAGGCAAAAAGGAGAGTATTATAAGCTTTACAATTGATTTGAATCAATTTCATGCCTCTATCATTCCATTCTCTCCTAGTCTTAAAGATAATTTTCCATCTACCTCCTTATATGGAACATGTGGACCATCTAATATGATATTTCAAACATCTAGATCCATAAATTGTATAAACATTTCTATATGTTTTTTCCAATAATGGTAGTTAGTTACTATAAAGAGAGGTGCCTTTGGATTGATTGCCCTTCACCAAACACAGTTGTTGTAACCTCCATTTTTAATGATTTGAGCTACTACAATGGATCACTCAAGGTTGTTAAACTTGCAAAATAGAGTCTTTTCTCTGATACCAATTGTTAGTGTAATAAGCTCAATGCAATAACTACCAAAAAGGGGTGAATTTATATTTTAAAAATTTCCTTTGCAAACTCAACGAAAAATAATGCCTTTTTGAAAAAAAAATGTTCTTTTGGTGTCAAAAACAAAGCAAGTGATTTTTCTTTAAAGCAAAAATCAATAATAAATCACAAAGCATAAAAGTAAATCAAGACACAAGGATTTTTTTAGTGGTTGACCTTTCTCAAATGCCTACATCCACTCTTTTGGCTCATTAAGGAATTTTCAATCCACTAAAAGGATTCTTGCTTTTTAACGGGATCAAGTCATAACCTTTACACCAGCGTTTTCACAAGATCAAGCTGTCACGACCCAAATTTTGGGGCCATGACCGGCACAAGGGCCCAATAGACATAGTCCATTAAGCCCAAGCAAGCCTATTAATCTGACATGTTCATTATTCCATCATAAACTGCTAAGTCATATTTCATAACTTAGAATCAAAATAATGTTAAACATTGCCACCTCATACTGGCATACTAAACAAGTGTATATACATTATCTACAACATCTATCTTAATAATTTACATTAGGTTGGTCTATACGCAACAAAAGAATACTCGACTTCTAGCGGAGGGACTCGGACGAATGTACACTTACCAAAAGATGGATACAAGTCTACGAGGACACCTCGTCCTAGTTACCGGTTACCTCGTGATCTGAAAACATGAAGTTAAAAATGGTGAGACTAAACCCAGTGAGTGAACAAGGAAGGGAACAAGCATACCATAAGGAATGTTTAACGAAATCATGATGCATTCTTTTTCAAAACAATGAAATTTAGTTCCATTCATACTAAAAACCCTTCATCAAGCCCTTAAATGATTAATCATTTGAAAATCATGAAGCCATACATAACGAACCAATTGAAGAATGAGAGCTTCAATGATATGCAAGCAAGTCAAATACGACAACGAATCTTCGCTGCAGCGAAAGGCATTCTCGTTGTAGCTACGTTACAGCGAGAATGAATTTTTGCTGTAGCAACGTTGGGATTAAGTTATTAGTCGAACGAGGGTTTCTCACTAAACCTCCTCATTTTAAACTTAACTCGTTTAGTCCTTAATAATGGAAGTCCATATGGTAGCAAAGAAGTGAAATTAGACAAGATAAGAGACAAAACAGAAAGTTTTTCGCTACAACGAGATTGAATCTCGCTGAAGTGAAATTGTAACCTAGAAATAGAAAGTTTCTCGTTGCAGCGAGAATGAATTTTGCTGCAACGAGAAGCTACAATGTCATTCTCGCTGCAGCGAAAATGCATTCTCATTGCAGTGAGTTTTTGACCAGTCTACCCCTCCAAACCTAAGAGTTTCTCGCTGCAGCGAAAATGATTCTCGTTGCAACGAGAAATATGGCACTAATGAAAAATTTGCCCTTCTTCCCAAAAGAAAACCACCTTGCTAAAATGTCCAAACCAACATGAAATGCATAGCAATTTTCCAAAGTTTAATAGGTCAAGTTTCACATGCATTACAACCATATACCATTACTCATTTATTTCCTATAACACACATATTTACATATGTATATATGTATATGTATACCCATCATCATCATGTACACCATCCCATCAACATCATACACACCATCCCATCAACATCATACACACCATCACATCATCATCATCACCAGCTCATGCGCATTCCCTACTCGCACATGGCTGGGTCATCACCGGGTTATGCTCACTCCCTACTCGCACATAACCGGGTCATCCTCGGCTTATGCGCACTCCCTACTCGCACATAGCCAAGTAAATATAATTATACAACACTATATTCAAACATATATGTATATCAACATAATGCAGCAACATAAAGATCCATGATAACCACATGTCATAACATAACGTTGATTTATCAAAGGCTTGTTCCCAAGGAACTTGTTTTAACAAAAGTTGTATAGAATCATTCAAATACTTCGTACAAAACGGTTATATTCCCAAAATGATTTTGATAGGCAGTCCACTCATCGGTATATTGTTGAGCCTTTAGCTGATTTTAATTCTCTTAATAATCCAATTGGGGTGATGGGGCTTCTTTAGAACCTAGAATCACATTCGCATAAGCAATAGGTCAATTCACACACTATAAACCCTAAAAGCTATTTCTTAGCTAGCTTTCAATTGTCACTTCAAATGGCTATCTGTGTTCACTATCTTAATCACTATAAAATGAATGAACATACTCAACAATAAAACAGCACATAATCCCAATTACTAGCCATTATTCACAGCTAAAAATCAAGCTTAGTTCATCACTTACCCTAGGGCTCATTTATAGTTGAATTCTCTTCCAATAGCTTCCACACAAATAGGGTAATTCTCTCTTTCTCTCTCTAAAATGACCAACTAGTGAGAGAAAGTATGGAAATAAGATTTTTCAAGGGTTTTAAGGAGAGAGAGTGGAACAATACAAGGGTTCTAGTCATAAGGGCACAAAGGTATGAGAACTAAAGCTAGAGAGAGAAAATCATGCAAGCTCCATATCAAGCTTCCATGGAGGTTGGAAGCAACGTGAAAGAGAAGAAGAAGAAGAAGACAAGCTGTTGGAAAATGGGAGAAGAAGCTGTTGGAAGAAAGATATTTATACCCAATCTTATCCATTCACTTGAAATTACCAAATTACCCCTCCACAAATTAGCTTATTCTCCTCCAATCTTTTATGCAATCTTTTTGCTCTTTTGACACTGGGACAAAGTCCATAATGGTCTAGACATGCTCAAGTTCATAAAAACTTAAAATTTTAACAAGAGGTGAAAAATGACCATTTTGCCCTTACCATGAAAATCATCAAAATTTTTGTTTTTTTTTCATTTTACCCCTAATTTCACCATCCATTTATGCCTTAGGCCTACTTAGGCCATAATATTGTTTAAAAATCTTACTTTTATGGGTTAACTAAGGAAATGATGAAATTACCCTTGATCAGGGATATCGCGTATACTTCCCTTTATGAGTCTATAAAGGTCATGGTCTCACACAAGCAATAACCCTTACACTTACTTTCTAATGGGATCAATTGACTTGCTTTTTCATGGGATCAAACGATAACCCTTACACCAGCTTTTTAACAGGATCAAGTGATAACCCTCACACTAACTTTTCAAGGTTAAGTTAAAACCTTTACAAATGTGTGTACAAAAGAGTAATAGCAAAGATTTGTCTTACAAAGGCTAAGTACTAAAGGTTTTGTTAGTTAAATTTCTACTATGCAAGTATATGTTTCGAATGGATAGTATATAAGTAAGCAGAGTATCGATCCCACAGAGAATTGATCTAAAATTTTACTAAGTACTAAAATTATAACAGTTTAATTTTATCGAAATAATCAATATAAAATAACTAAATTAATTAACTAAAAATAATTAACCAAAATTTAAACTAAAAAGAAAAATCAGAATAATAATAACCTGAGTAAAAACCAAATCAAACAAGCCTAGGATTACAATATCCCTCACATTTCATCTAAATCTTAACTCTCTTCCTTAACTTATTTCAATGGGTTGAATTGCTAACCTAAAGTCCTCAATTATTTATAAAGGTCTCCCAACTCATCTTATAAAAATATCTAATGTAACCAAAACACTAAATCCCTATGTGAACTAAAATCAAAATAGACTTATTAAGTTCAGGCTCTAATCTAGCTGCATATAGCCTATAGGTATATCCCTATCCTATACGTAAATCAACTGATCATATGCTATCCCAAATTTAATCTACACTAAACTCCTTTTCCTAAGTTTGTTTAGGTTCCTAAATCAATTTGATTGGTGATCAGGCAATTAAAAACATTAAGAACAAATTGGAATAAATAATTCAAATCCCATTAAAGATAAGTAAGAAAGAGATTAAAAATTTAGATTACATGTAAGTTCAATTGCAATCCTAGAAAAAGAAAATTAGCTACTCATGATTGTAAAAACAAATAACATTATATAGAATTCAACTATTGAGAGTAACAAGAAAAACAAAAGCTAAGGAAGAAACAAAACAAATATTTGCAGTCTTGCTCTCCAAGTTTCAACCTCCACTTCTAGGTTTTTGAATCCCCAAAAGTTGTTTCCTCTAATGTCTCTTAAAAAATCCTATTTATTCTAACACACTTAACCTATATAAGTTGACCTATGATTTAATTGGGTTTAAAAGTGTAATGAGAGGCTCAATCATCAATTATTAGTCTTTAAAATTAACATTCCCTCCACAGTACATCTAGCCATTTTTTGGCGTGATTTACTCTATATTTGAAGCAGAACTGAGCAAAGTGTTCTGCACGAAAGTTGTAGCTTTGTCTCTTCGCTTTCCAATGGTTTAAGAATCACATCATTTGGAGTTCTGTAGCGCAAGTTATGGCCAACACACTGAAGCATATGCAAGCAGACTTCTAGGTCTTTCAACACCTTACTTTCCAAAATTAAGTCCAATTCCTTTATTTCCTACAAAAAATATAAAAATAAATAAATAATAACCAAGTTAAAAGAAATAACAAAAAATTAAAATAACTTACTTAAAATAAACTAATTATAAAAACAATTAAAATTTACTAAATTATAATTGAAATTAAAGACTTAACTAATATTTAATAATAAAATTAGATTAAAATAATTCTATAAAATAGAATTATTAGGTTTAAGCTAAGGTGTACAAAGAAATGAAATAATCTCACAAATATTAGCCTAAGGATTTGCAAGTGAGTGAGTTTGAATGGCTTTGTATGCTTGTTGGAAGGCTAAGATGAATGCTAGAGAAGAAAGATAAGCATGAAGGTCTTTTCAGGGTTTTTCCACTTTAGTGTTATCTTCTCTTACTTCAAAATGAGTCAAGAGTGTCCTTTTATAGTCTTGAGGATATTTGGAACCGCTAGACACAAGTTTAAATCAGATTTGGCCATTGTTGAAGCTTGAGGGTCAACCATAACTCTCCTAAGGTCGACTATGGTTCTTCAAAATCTTCAATTAGGGCTTCCATACTCGACTGTTAAGATCTTCTACTTGATCCACTTCCAAAAGCTTGTGATTTTCGATGTCTAGCTTGGAGTAGTCGACAATAAGTGCTTGAAGGTCGACTATGGCCTCTTAAATCATTTATTCTTACTAATGTTCTACCTCAGGGTCAACTATGGCTACTCAAATCTTGAATTGTTCTTGCATTCTACCTCAAGGTCAACTATAGCTTCATTAAGGTCAACTAGTGCTTTAATTCTTCACGATTTTTCATCTAATCTTGCCACAGGGTCGACTGTAGAGCTTATAGGGTCGACTATGCCTTCTATACTTCATAATTCTTTAATCATTCTTCAACCATTCTACCATGGGTCGATTAAAGCTTTTCTAGGATCAACTATTGCCTTGTGTCTTTAAGATTCCTTGACTCTTTGGCTTTTCACTTTTTTTATTTCTTCCTTGCTTTTTTCTTATAATCAAATATCAATCAAAGCATGTTTGCTCTATATTTACTCAGTTGAAAATTCAATGTTTGAAAAAGCTTTGTAATGTTTTCTAATCATGAATGGCTTTTCAAACATGTGTATGATAGTCGGAGAATCAAAACATGATATTAGACAATTTCAAATGCTTAAAATCAAAACCAAGATATAATGCAATTTTGTCAAATCAAAACATAAGATATTCAATACTAACACAAGGTTTTTGTTTTCCATTTTTTAAAATTGGAAAATCCTATAATCATTTCATGGTTGCAGCATGTGCATTAATAAGATAATTGGTTCATGAGTGATAATCTCTAACAATGGGATTTTCTCCAATAAGCTTGTGGAGACGAGCTTTCTCAAAAAATTTCCTAGGTGAGGAGAAATTCTTAGACTTCACCAAAGAGTTGGGAAAATTTTGGGATATTTCATCCCCATACGGATAAAAATAGTAATAATAACAAATAATGAAAAACCAATTAGAATAAAAAGGATAAGAAAAAATAAGATATATGACATTGTCAATTAAAATTCTACTAAGTAAGTATGCATATCAAATAGATAGAATATAAGCAAGCAGAGTATCGATCCCACAGATAAATGATATAAAATTTTACTAAATACTAAAATTAGAACAATTTAGTTTTATGCAAATAATTAAAATCTGAATTCTAATTAAATTAAAAATTACTCAACTCAAACTAATTTAATTAAAAATTAAAGCAACAAGATAATTGGGTAAACAGCAAATCAAACAAGCCTAGGATTACAATATCCCTCACAATTGATCTATGTCTTAGCTCTCTTCTATAACTTATTTCAATAGGTCAAATTACTAAACTAGAGTCCTTAATTATTTATATGGGTCTCCCGACTCATCTTGTAAAGCCCGACCTTATAAAATACAATTCATGACATACATGTGATGAATAGCATGTTTGCATGCTAAGAGAGTCCCGAAAAATTTACAAAAGGTCGGTATTGTACCTATAGGTACAACAAAGTTTATTTAATCCTTGAACTAGATCAAAAGGAATTTTAAGTGAGAATTAA
>NC_030855.1:9667377-9682274 GCF_000208745.1 Theobroma cacao
GGCGGTTGTCACGGGCTCGAGGGGAGTACCGGGTCGTGACACATCTTATAAACATATCTATTTTAACCAAAACACTATATGCCTATGTGAATTGAAATTAAAACAGACTTATTAAGTTCAAGCTTTAATCTGGTTACATAAGGCTTATAGGTATATCCCTATCTTATACACAAATCAATTAATATGATCATATGCTATCCCAATTTTAGTCTACACTGAACTCCCTTTGCCAAGTTTGTTTAGGTTCCTAAATCAATTTAATTGGCGATCGGGCAATTAAAAGTATTAAGAACAAATTGGAATAAATAATTCAAATCCCATTAAAGATAAGTAAGAAAGAGATTAAAAGTTTAGATTACATGTGAGTTCAATTGCAATCCTAGGAAAAGAAAATTAGCTACTCATGATTGCAAAAACAAATAACATTATATATAATTCAACCATTGAGAGTAACAAGAAAAATAAAAGCTAAGGAAGAAACAAAATAAATATTTGTAGTTTTCTTCTCCAAGTTTCAACCTTCACTTCTAGCTTCTTGAATCTCTAAATGTCAAGCCCAGCTCTATAATATACTTGCCATGTCATTCATGTACTTGATAGTACGTCTGCATACTTGGAGGCCTCGGAGAATCGTTAAAAGTTGGTATCGTACCTAGTGGTACAATTAAGTCGATTAAAACCTCGAACTAGTTTGAATAGAGATTTTTGGATGTATTTGAGAGTTATTGAACCTTAGAATGTTTTAATATGATGATTCGAAGTTCGAGGATTAACTTGGAGTCAAATAAGGAATTTTCATAACGAAGGGGCCGAATGATCATTTTACCACCCAAGGGCAAAATTGGAATGTTGGACAAAATTTATGACCAAGTTTGACTAATTGGAGCATGATTTGAATTTTAGAAGTGAAAATTTTCAATTTCAAGCATAAAGGCAAAACAGTCATTTTACTTATCCACGAGGACGTAATTGAAATTTTCAGAATTTTACACCACCATAACATTTGTCAAGCCCATGAATTTCACCTATTATCATTTTATACTTTGGATAATTAAGAAATTACATGTGGTCGTGAGCAAATACTTAATTGTTAAGTTATTAACCATGGACCAATTACATAGTGACACGTGGCAAATTTTAATCCTTTTATAATTCCCTTTAAAAGCCAGCACACACTTCTCCCAAATCACTCTCTCTTGGCCGGCCAAAGCAAAGAACAAAGAGCAAAGAATAAGAATAAACCCTAGAGAAGAAAATCCAAGAGAAATTTATTGAATTTCAAGGAACAAAACAATTAAAGATAAGATTTTTCAATTTTAGCTTAAGACCTACCTTTCCCATGTTCTCTTTTTCATTTTCCATAGTTGAAACTCAAGATTTCATGAAGGAAAGTATGCTGGCCGAACCTAAGGGGAGAGGTTTTAATCACGGGTTTTGTTAGATTTCATGCTATATACGCGTTTTTAGTTGTTTTGTGATACTCGGTGTGAAAAACAAGCATGAAAACCACTTGTTCTTCATCAAACCCTCCTTGGCTGAATTTTATGGGTGACATGTTGATGATGGATTTTGTTGTATTTCAAGTTATTTAGCTAGGAATTGATGAATTATGATGTTAGATATCGAAATCGGAATGAATTTCGATTATGGTGAATTAGGTCACAATTAAGCTCATTGAGGTACTTAGGTGTATTTAGAATTTTGGAAGTGAAATGAATATATTTAAAGTTGAATCGGATGTTTTGATTAATTCAACAGTGTATAGTTCGAGTTAGGCCGAATACAAATTCAGTCCGATCATAATTGAACCCACATAGAACACCGTCTTTAAGTGATCATTCGAACAATTCTCATTTAATTTCATGCATTCATATAAAGCCTGAAATAGTTTTATAACAGTTTGGCACAAATTTATTGAATTGCGTGTCGTGTATTATGTATAGATGGTGAGTCCTTTGATAAGGATAAAGATATTGTATCCGAGGATCAAGAATAAGAGTACTCCAAACTCCCACTATTGTGAGTAACAGACTTTCATCTTAACTATCTAAAGTTGTTTCTACTCGTTTTTATGTTTTAAAGAATAATGAGTTTAAATGGTAAATTATTATGTTTTAAAATTGAAGTGTTGGTTAAATGAAATGAGTTTTATAACTTGTTTTGAAATTGAATACTGGTTTTGGAAATTGAGTAAGTGGATACTATATACTCGTGTTTTGATATATGGTTTGAATTGGTGGCTTATGACAATGTGATGGCATGAATGGCTAGATTTGTGTTTTATGTTGAATATATAAATTGTTTTGTTTTGCCGTGGCACAGGCTGGGTAATATCATATTAGCCATGTCGTATTGTCGAAATTTTTATTTGGTGGGGATAATTGATTAGCTTACTGCAGTGGACGAGTTTTCGTGGACCTGCCTATTAGCGGAGCACAGTAAACCCCATTATATTTTACCTTAGTATGAGAGGCGCGGAGGGTATCTCCTAAGGTAAGTTTAGAGTTCACTTCACGTCGAACCATACGTGAGGGTGAAACTTAGCCAACGCCAAGGAACGACTACGTTTTTAAACGTAAAAACATGTTTTATGTGTATATATCGTTTTAACAGCCTTGGTGGACTAGGTTGGATGCCCGGGCCAAGGTGTCTCCGAGTACGAGTTTTGGCACGAGCCAAGTTTTAAGAGAGTCATAAGCCTTACTGATTATTTTTCATGAAATGTAATTGTTTTATATGAGTTGAAATGAGTTCTGAATGTTATGAATTATATTATGATGGGATGATTTAACTGTCTCCATTTACTCGGCTTTAGATGTTATAGATGAATTTTGCTTACTCACTGGGTTTATAAAAACTCACCCCTTTTTTTCACCCATTTCAGGCTCAGGACAGTCTGTAGACAGTTGATTTTGTCGAGGATTGCTTTTGGATCTACATCCTTAGAAATCGAAGGTCTATAGTCTTACATATTTTTGGTTATATCTGATAATTTTATTTTATAAAATTATTTTATTCCAATTTTGTTATAAAATATTAGTTAATTCCTCAATTTTCAATTATAATTTACTTATTTTTAGTTGTTTTTATAATTAGGTTACTTTTAAGTCAGTTATTTTAATTTTATGTTATTTCTTTTAATTTGTTTATTATTTATTAGTTTTTATATTTTTTGTAGGATTAAAAGAGATTGGGTTTAATTTTGGAAAGTAAAGTGTTGAAAGACCCATAATATGCTTGCACATACTTTATTATTTTTGCCATATCTTGAGATACAGAACCCCAAATGATGTGATTTTTAGACCATTGGAAAGCTAATGGACAGAGATACAACTTTTATGCAGATCACTTTGCCCAGTTCTGCATTGAAGATAGAGAAAATCTCGTCGTAAAATGGCTGGACGTACTGTACCAGGAATGAAAATTTGTAAAGACTGTTAATTGATTTTTGGGCCTTTTATTACACTTTTAAGCCCAATTAAACCCTAGGTCAGCTTAAGGAACTTTAGGTTAAGCTTATTAGTATAAATAGGCTATGTTTGTCAACATTAGGAGACAAATTTTGAGAGATTCAAGAAGTTACAAGTTAAGGCTGAAACTTGGAGATCTAGGCAGAAAATATTGTTTTGTTTTCTTCCTTTGCTTTTCTCTTTCTTGATACTTTCAATGGTTGAATTTTATAAATGTTATTTTATTTTTCAATTATGAGTATCTAAATTTCTTTTCTAGGATTGCAATTGAACCACATGTAGTCTAAATTTTTAATCTCTTTCTTACTTATCTTTAATGGGATTTGAATTGTTTATTCCAATTTGTTCTTAATGCTTTTAATTGCTTGGCCACCAATTAAATTGATCTAGGAACCTAAACAAACTTGGGAAAGGGAGTTTAGAGTAAACTAAAATTGGGATAACATATGATCATATTAATTGATTTGCGTATAGGATAGGGATATACCTATAGTCCATATGTAGCCAGATTAAAGCCTAAACTTAATGAGTCTGTTTTAATTTCAATTCACATAGGGATATAGTGTTTTGGTTAAAATAGATATTTTTATAAGATGAGTCAGGAGCCCCTTATAAATAATTTAGGATTCTAAGTTAGCAATTCAACCCATTGAAATAAGTTAAGGAAGAGAGGTAAGATTTAGATCAAGTGTGAGGGATATTGTAATCCTAGGTTTGTTAATTTGATATTTTTTCAAGTTATTATTATTTTGATTTTCTTGTTGGTTTTAATTTTAGTTAATTAGTTTTAGTTAATTAATAAATTTTGATTGTTTGGATAAGATTGAATTGCTTTAATTTTAGTACTTAGTAAAGTTTTAGATCAATTCCCTGTGGGATCGATACCCTGCTTGCTAATATACTATCCATTCGATATGTATACTTGCATAGTAGGATTTTAACTGGTAAGTTTTTTGCGCCGTTGCCAGGAAATTGTTTCTAGACTTTTTACTAATATTAATACCAAGCAATTTGGTCTTACTTCAAATTATATCTTTCTTGTTTTAATTTTAGATTTTGTTTGCTTGTAGATATTTTTGGTCATTGTATGCAAAGAAGAGAGAACTTGAATCTTGTTCCTTTTGATCCTGAGATAGAAAGAACTTTTAGAAAACATCGAAGGGAGAATTTACAAGTTGCAGCTTTAAATCAGACAATGGCCGAGGATAACATTAATAACGGTAATAATGCCATTAATGTGGTTCCCGAAGCAAAAAGAGCATTGCGAGATTATGCAGTTCCTCTGTTGCAAGGTTTCCACCAAAGCATTTGAAGACCTTCCATCAATGTGAATAATTTTGAAATTAAACTAGCCTATATTCAGATGATTCAGTCTTCAGTCCAATTTGGTGGGTTACCCAGTGATGATCCTAATGCTCATTTAGTAAATTTCCTGGAGATTTGCGATACTTTTAAATACAATGGAGTAACTGATGATGCTATTAGATTGAGACTGTTTCCATTCTCTCTGAGGGATAAAGCAAAAAGCCGGCTTAATTCACTGCCTAATGGGTTTATCACTACATGGGAGGAATTGGCTCAAAAGTTTCTCACAAAGTTCTTTTCGCCTGCAAAGACTGCAAAGTTGAGGAACGATATCACCTCATTCACACAATTTGATGGTGAGTCCTTGTATGAAGATTGAGAGAGGTTTAAAGAACTACTGCGAAGATGTCCACAACATGGGCTTCCTGATTGGTTGCAAGTTCAGACATTCTATAATGGGCTTATTAGATCAATTAAAACCATAATTGATGCCACTGCTGGTGGGGCATTGATGAGTAAGAATGCTGCAGATGCTTATAATTTGTTGGAAGAGATGGCTTCAAATAATTATCAATGGCTTTCAGAAAGGTCAGGTTCGAGAAAAGCTGTTGGAACCTATGAAATTGATGCAATGAGCAACTTAGCTAAGCAAGTGGCTGCACTATCCAAGAAGATTGACACAATGGGAGTTCATGCAGTTCAAAATTCAATTTGTGAGATGTGTGGGGATGGCCATTCAAATGATCTATGTCCATACAATTTTGAATCAGTCCAATTTGTAGGGAATTTTAACAAGCAGCAGAATAACCCATACTCTAATACATACAATCCTGGTTGGAGAAACTACCCCAACTTTTCATGGAACAACATGTAGGGCCTTCCAATTCAAACCTCAACGTGCCTCCTAGTTTTCAACAACAATCTAGACCACCAATTCCTGAAAAGAAGTCCCAAGTGGAAGAACTTATCTTGCAATATATGTCCAAGACTGATGCCATAATTCAGAGCTATGGAGCCTCATTGAGAAATCTTGAGACCCAAATGGGACAGCTTGCAAACTCCATCAACAGTAGACCCCAAGGTGCCTTACCAAGTGATACACAAGTCAATCCCAAAGGTAAGAAACATTGTAATGCAGTTACACTTAGGAGTGGAAAAGAAGTCGGAGAGGTGAATGGAAAATCAATTGAATCTTCAAAGGAGCATATAGATGATGACAATGCAATTGTTGAGAAAGAAGTTGAAGTGGAAAAGACAGATAATGGGCAAGTTAAAAATCAAGGGAATTTTGAAGCAAATTATCCTCCACCACCATTCCCACAAAGGTTGAAAAAGCAAAGGCTTGATAAACAATTTGAGAAATTCCTCAATGTCTTCAAGAAGCTCCACATAAACATCCCTTTTCTTAAAGCTTTGGAAAACATGCTAAGATATGTCAAATTCCTGAAAGACATCTTAACTAAGAAGAGGAAACTGGAAGATTTTGAAACAGTGGCACTTACTGAGGAGTGTAACGCGATAATTCAGAACAAGCTTCCACCAAAACTTAAAGATCTAGGGAGTTTTTCTATACCTTGTACTATTGGTAAATTTAAATTTACTAAAGATTAATGTGATTTGGGTGCAGGTGTTTCAATTATGCCTTTATCAATTGTTGAGAAAATTAGACTTAATGAGATACAACCTACCACAGTTTCTTTGCAATTAGCATATAGAACAATCAAGTATCCTGTTGGGATTATTGAGGATGTATTGGTTAAAGTTGGGCATCTTTACATTCCGGTGGACTTCATTGTGCTTGAGATGGAAGAAGATCAATAAATTCCTTTAATCTTGGGACGACCATTCTTGGTTACCGCAGGCGCAATCATTGATGTGAGGGAAGGCAAGATAACTTTTAAGGTTGGAGAAGAAGTAGTTGAGTTTAATATTTTCAATGCAAATAAACATCCTAGCTCTACAAATTGTTGCTATAGAGTGGAGCTAATTGATGAAGGAAAAGGTGAACTTAATTCTCCACTTATAAGTGAGCAAGAACTAATCTTTGAGTTTAAGCCACCACTTCCGCTTATGAGAGTTGAGCAATCACCAAAGGAGAATCCTCCACCACCATCTAATTGTCCTTTCGAGATTAGACAACAAGTAATGCTGTTTTCTAGATCATATTTCAAGCTTTTTCCATGGAAACGCAAAGAAAGATGGTGGGGTCCTTTCAAAGTAGTAAAGGCTTATCCTTGTTGAATAATTGAGATTTATAGTGAGGATACAGGAACAACCATGGTTAATGGGATGAGCCTTATACCATATTCCGAGGATGAAGAACTGAAAAAGGGGGCATTATAGTCAAGCTAGTGACTATAAACGATCGCTTCTTGCGAGGCAACCCAAGTTTCTAAACTTTACTTATTTTAGTTTTTTTTAATTGTTAGTAGTTTAGTTAGAATTTATTTCTTTTGATTTATTAATGTTTTTTATGTTTCCTTTTGTAGGTAATTGGTAAAAAAAAAAATCAGCGCTGCAGCATGAAACAAAATGTTTCAGTGCCGGGGCCCTCAAAAGGAGAGTCGTGACGTTGGACGAAGCAACAATTAATCCCTGAAACAGAATGTTTTAGAGCTGCGGCCCTCATTTGAATCACTACGACGCTGAACAAACAACAATTGGTAGAAAGGTTGAGCACCACGGTGCTCAACCTTGAGAGCCGCGACGCTTAAACCCGAAGCGTAAAGCTTCGGGTGAAAAAATTTTACGTGCTACGATCAATTTGAAAACTTTTTTTTATTTTTTTATTTATATTTTCTTTTTCTTTTTCTTTTCTTCTTTTGCCACTCTTCTTCTTCTTCAACTACCATCCCTACTCCCATTATTCCTCTTCCTGCCAATCTCTTGCCTTCTTCTGTCTTCTCTTTTTCACTCCAAAATTTTACATTTTCTTTATACTTGGAATTTTTTTTTTATTTTTCTTTTGAAATCCTGCACTCCTAAAGTAAGTACTCCTTCAAACACTTGGTTTTCAATTATTTTGTGTCAAGAAAGGATGAGGTTGGTGTTAATGGCAAACTTTATAATTTTTGAACCTTGAATGAATCAATTGTGCATGTTTGTTAATGAGTTTTTTCAGACTTCCTCATGATTAATGCTTAGAGTGCTGAAAATTTTGAAGATTAGTGCCAATTTCTTGTTACCCATATAATGGATTCATGAACTTTTCATTTCCTGCATATATAATTGATGAATGCTTTGTTGCTAAGAGGAGATGATGGGTGGTAACAATGCGGAGGACATGTAGACTGCAACTTCAGAGTAGGGGAGTGTTCTTGTCCTTTTTCTTTTATTTTCTTTTATCACATTGAGGACAATGTTCATTTCAAATTTGGGGGAGTGGTTTAGAATTTTGTTAGTTTATTTTTTTTAGTAGCTTTGTTTTAAGATATGTCTTGCATATTTATTTATATTTTGCATGTTTTCTTGTGTTTCAAAAAAAAATTGAGATAGTTATACATCATTCATGATTGTCCCAATCCTAGGATGATATTTTAACTATCTTTTGATTCTTAGCTTTTGGGAATCATATAGTTATGATTTAATTGTATGTGATATTCTTGTGTTAGCTTTATTTTAGAATGTGACTTCCAACAAATTGAGCACTATACTCTTTTACTTAGAATTTTTGTGTGATTTAGAGAAAGTTTATGTTGATGAAAAAGTATAGTGAAGTCAAGAATTCTAGAATTTGTTTGATTCTCTCTCGAGGCGAAATCTTAGATAACACTCAGGATAGGAAGTGATTTAGGCCATCTTTGGACCATTTGAGCCTACCTTGTTATATTTAACCTTAGTCACCCTTTTTGAGCCTAATTTACCTTTTGTTTGTAATTACACAGTTATATTAGCCTTGGCCTGTTTATTTAATTCCACCAATTTGAACCTTTCACCCTCTAAGTGTTTTAATCTTTCTAAGGAATGATTTGAGCTTAAGAATAAAGTGAGGGAGAAGGTGCCAAAAAAAAGTGATGGTTGTTAGCAAAATTACCCCTAGTTTATGATTGTCAAAAATAAGTTTGGGGGTTGAAAAAAAAAACAAAAAAAAAAGAAAAAGAGAAGAGAAAAGAATAAAATCTGTGGTACAAAGGAAAGCTTACTTCAAGTTTGGGGGTGCTTTACAAAAAAAAAATTTGAGCTCTTTATATGATCTAGATTGATTAAATGCTTAGGGTGAATTTGAGCCTAAATATATCTTTTATCATGCCTTGACCCTAGCCTTATATTACAAGCTTGATAAAGACCTATTGATCCTTGAATAAGTGTTAATCTACATTAGTGGAGAGAGAGATGAAAAGCAAACTTATGGGATCTTAGTACTAATCTATGCTTAGATTTGGCATAAAGTAATCTGAATTGCATGATATTCTTTGTAAGAGAGTATTCACACACACACACGGGAAGTTCATTCGAAAAATAAGTTTTCACTTGAATTGATGCATGAAATTAAGGATTAGCTGTAAGTTACCTTAAGTTGGAATTGGAGTTAATTTCTGAGAAAAAATTGGGAAATCATGATTTGGTATTTCTATCTCTTGTTCAAGCATTTTTTTTTATGTTTAGTTTTCTTTTGTGATTTTCTTTTGCTTGAGGACTAGCAAAATTTCAAGTTTGGGGGTGTGATAATTCTATTTTATAGAATTATTTTATTCCAATTTTGTTATAAAATATTAGCTAAGTCCTTAATTTTCAATTATAATTTATTTATTTTTAGTTGTTTTATAATTAGGTTACTTTTAAGTTAGTTATTTTAATTTTATGTTATTTCTTTTGATTTGTTTATTATTTATTAGTTTTTATATTTTTCGTAGGATTAAAAGAGATTGGGTTTAATTTTGGAAAGTAAAGTGTTGAAAGACCTAGAATCTGCTTGCATATACTTTAGTATTTTGGCTATATCTTGAGCTACAGAACTCTAAATGCTGTGATTTTTAGACCATTGGAAAGCTAATGGACAGATCTAAAACTTTTATGCAGATCACTTTGCCCAGTTCTGCATTGAAGATAGAGAAAATCGCGTAGGAAAATGTCTGAACGTACTGTACCGGGAATAAAAATTTGTAAAGACTGATAATCGATTTTAGGGCCTTTTATTACACTTTTTGTCATGACTCGATACTCCCCTCCAGCCCGTGGCAACCGCCGCGGTGTCCCGATCAACACTAGTTACCCGAAACATCAATCAGAATCCCGTAAGGCTTTAATATCAGTTTCTTATTTCCCCTATGAGTAACTGTTGCCAAATATCATGTTCTAAGAGATTTTAAGCTATTTTCAACTTAAATCAATAAAAAAAATGATTTCCGTCTCACAGGGGCATTTTGGTTTTTTTTTTTGAAAATCTCGAAACCAGCTAAAAATGTAGTATGTGAGTGGAAAACACATATTTCATAATCAAAAATAAGTTTAGATGTCTAAAACATTCATTTAAAATGAAATTATGACTATTTGAATATAATAAAAATATACAATAAAATATTTTATTTTCTTATAAAACAATATTTATAGAGTTACCGGTAAATAATTTTTGTAGTGTAAAAGCTAAATAAATTCATAAATACTGTAATATAAATAACCAAAGTATAAAATTTAATTTACAGTGACACGTGGGCCCATGAACGACCAAAAGTATCAAAAGCGGTAAACCTACAGTTTTTGAGGATGCAAGTCCAACTGTAGCCCTCAACAAAGTGAGCTATCTACCGACTATCTTGAGCCTGAAATGGGTGGAAAGGAGGGTGGTGAGATTATATAATCCCAGTGAGTAAACAAATATCATCTAAAATATCTAAAACTGAGTAAATGGAGACAGATAAAAAAATTAGCATAAAAATGATTCTCAGCATTTCAAACTCATTTTAATAAGATAAAATAGATTCATTTCACCAAAATAAACAACGAGGCTTATGATTTCCTAAAATTTTGGCTCGTGCCAAAATCATTATCATACTCAGTTATCAAGGATACCTTGGCTGAGGGCTATCCCAACCGAGTCCGCCAAGGCTATTAAAAAGTTATGTACGCATAAATCATGTTTTTATTTTGAACACATAGTCGTTCCTTCGCATTGGCTGAGTTCACCCTCACGTGGTGGTTTGGCGTGAAGTGAACTCTAAAGTGTTAACCTCAGGAGTTATCCATCTGCGCCTCTCATACTGAGGTAAGAATATAATAGGATTACCGTGCCCTTCTAATAGGCTGGTCGACGGAATCTGTCCACTGCAGCGACCAATATATTACCCACCAATTCAATAAAATTTGCAATAGCATGACATGGTAATTATTTTATTTTACAGCCTCTCAAGGCAAATCAACAGTTCATACATTTTTAGCACATTTACCAATTCAACCATTCATGCCAATATTATCATAAGCCATTCAATTCAAATCATGATTTATAACACAACAATTAGTCTCCAATTACTCCATTTTCAAAACCATAATTCAATTTCAAGACAATTTTATAAAATTATTTCATTTAATCACATTTTGCTTATAAAACATAAAGATTTACCATTTAAACTCATTTTCCATAAAATCACAAAAACGAATTAAAATTCACTTCAGATAATCAAGATGATGATAAGGTTACTCATTATAATGGGAATCAAATTTCGAATACTCCGATTCTTGATCCTCGGTGTCAAGCCCAGCCCTAAATTATCTACCATGTTACACATGAGACTGATAGAGTGATTGTATATTTGAACAACCCCGAAAGAATATTTAAAAGTCGGTATTGTGCTTAGAAGTACAAGTAAGTCGATTTATACCTCGAACTAATTAAAATAGGGATTTTATGGTGAAATTAAGAGTTTCACAGTTCAGGGATGACTCAAAATGGTAATTCGGAGTTCGAGGATCAATTTGGAGTCAAACCAAAATTTTCACTATCTAGGGGCAAAATGGTCATTTGCCACCTGAGGACAAAATGAGAATTTTAGAAAAGATATTTTTGGCTCCATTTGACTTATTAGAGTATGATTTGAGGTTTATAAGTGAAAAATTTCAATTTTTTGTATAATTTGGAGTATAGGGGCGAAATAGTAATTTTACCACCCAGGGGCAAATTGGTAAATTTTCACCCCCGACACTTGTCAAGACCAAGGGATTTTATTCATCATGGACATGGATAAACATGAGAAATGTGTGGTGGAGAATTAAAGAATTAAAAGTCAAATATTTAAAATTTGAACTAATAAGAAAATGCCATGTGTCATGCTTTTATTATTTTATTGTTTCTTTATAAAAAGGCATAAAAATCAGCCCATTTCTTTCATATGGCCGGCCAAACCAAGATCAAAGAAGAGCAAAGGGAGAAAAGAAAGAAACAAAAACCCTAGGTGGAGAAATTCAAGGGAAAATTGGTGAAAATTCAAGGAAGCAAGTGACAAAAGGTAAAATTTGTTGATTTTGACTTGTGATCTACCTTTCCCATGCATTTCTCCTCATTTTTCATGGTTACATTACATGTTTTCATGATGAATTCATGGCTGGTTGGAATGGGTATGGAGAGAGAATGATGTTAGATTGATTTGATTCTAAGTTATGTTAGTGTTTTTAGTTAGTTAAGCATGTTTAGAAACAAAACAACAAGAAA
This sequence comes from Theobroma cacao, assembly GCF_000208745.1. NCBI lineage: Eukaryota > Viridiplantae > Streptophyta > Magnoliopsida > Malvales > Malvaceae > Theobroma > Theobroma cacao. The sequence goes on from NC_030855.1 coordinate 9,679,795, forward strand.
AGAATCCATTTTCCCCATGAACCTTCAATGGCCGAACCCTATGTGAAGTGTAGAAGTAATGAATTGATTTTGTGATCAAGTGAATTGGTTGAAAAATTGATGAAATGATGATTTATGGTGAGAAAATGGAATGGGAAAATTTTTAGTGATAGTGCACCACAATGGCCGAAATTTTCAAGAAGAATTGTGAGGGTTGTTAGGCTGAATTTTAGATTATTGGAATTGTATTTAGTGAATTGAAATATTAGGAATGAAATGGAGCAATTTGGAGCCAAATTGGACACAATTGTCATTTAATCGGGTAATAGGTCGAATTAGGTCAGCACCGCATTTAAGCGGTAGTCGGATAAGTTGCATATCATATCATGCATATACACCGAGCCTGAATTGATTTTATAATGGTCAAGTATTGATGTGGTGAATTATATATTGTACATTGTGGATAAGTGGTGAGTAAATTACACTAGTAAAAGTACAGAAATTGTGCTTGGAGACTGGGATTAAGAGTACATCGACTCCTAGAACTATGAGTAAACTTATTATCGTCTTAATTATCTAGAGTAATTTTATACAATTGTGTGATTTTATGGAAAATGGGTTTAAATGGTAAATTGCTATGTTTTAGGAGAAATTGTGATTTTATAAAATGATTTTATAAATTTTTTGAAAAATTGAATACTGGTTTTAAAAATAGAGTAATTGGATGCTGCTTGCTTGTGTTGTAAATTTATGATTTTAAATTGAATGGCTTATGACAATATATGAGCATGAATGACTAAACTGATTTTTGGTGTTAGAATTATTTGTATTGTGTATTTAGCTTTGAGAGGCTAGGTTGCGATAAATTGCCATGTCATGCAGAAAAAGATTTTATAAATCAGGTGGTAGATAAAATAATCCATAGTCAATGTAGTGGTGGGGGTTTCCGTGGACTGCCTATGAAAGGGGCACGGTAGCCTAATTATATATTTACCTCTGGGGGAAGATGTTGGATGAAGTATCTCCTGAGGTAAAGATTTGAGTGCACTTCACGTGGACCACCGCGTGAGAGTGAGACTCAGCCAACGCCAAGGCATGGCTAAAATTTCGAACGTAAAGACATTTAACAGCCTTGGTGGACTTGGTTAGGATAACCCTCGATCAAGGTATCCCTGATAACTGAGTATGAGAATGATTTTTGGCACGAGCCAAGCTTTTCAGGAAATCTTAAGCCTAGTTGTTTAGTTGGTTGAAATGAGTTGAAAGGTAATGAAATTACAGTATGATGACTTATTTTAATTCGTCTCTATTTACTCACCTTTAGATAGTTTAGATGGTGTTTGTTTACTCACTAGGATTTTATAATCTCACCACCCTCATTTCCTCACATTTCAGGCTCGGAGAATTTCATAGTTAGCTGACTTTGACAAGGACCTTCATTTGGACTTGAATCGGCAAAAGCTATAGGTTTTCAGCTTTCAATACATTTTGGTTAGATGTGGGCCCACGTGTCACTGTAAAAGTAATTTTATGCTTTGGTTATTTGCTTTATAGTATATATGAATATAATTAACTTTTACGCTATAAGAATTATTTACCGATAGCTTTATAAAAAATTATTTTACAAGAAAATAGTTTATTTTATTGAATATTTTTATTATACTCAAATGGTCAAATTTTCACTTCAAATGAACGTTTTAGACACTTAATTTGTTTTTAAATCACTAAATATATATTTTCTGCTTACCTACTACATTTTTAGCAAGTTTTGAGATTTTTGACGAAAAATGACGAAAATGCCCCTGTGAGCCAGAAAACAAAATGTTATGTTCTGATTTCGAAATAACTCGTAATCTTTCGAATTACGATATTTGATAACTATTGCTAATCGGGCAAGTGCGAAAGCTGATACGAGAGCCTTGCGAGGTTTCGATCGGCATTCAGGGTGAAGAATGTTTGTCGAGGCTTTGCGGCTGTTGTCACGGGCTCGATGAGAGTTCCGGGTCGTGACACTCGGGTACTATCTCTTTACTTTGGTCAGAATGCTCACCACCTAGACATAATGCACAATAAGCCATTTACTACATTTGTGCTAAATTGTTATAAAACCACTTCAGGCTTTATACTAATGCATGAAATGGAATGCAAATTGTTCGGATTATCATCTAAACACTGTGTTTTACACAAATTCAATTGTGTACCTAAATAAAATGGTATTGGCCTAATTCGATCTATCACCCGATTAATTGGCCAATACGTCCAATTCAACTCCAAATAATTCCATTATTCTCCCAATACTCCAAACCATCAAACACAAGTCAAATAGCATAAAATTTAGTAAAATCATCCTCACATTTCTTCTTGAGAATTTCGGCCATGGTGAGTGCATCAACACTATGATTTTTCCTACTTGATTTTCTCACCATAATTCATCATTTCCTAACCAATTCACTTGAAATAAAATCAAATCCACCATCAACACTCTACAAGGAAGATTCGGC